>NW_024868395.1:0-153631 GCF_013358625.1 Macadamia integrifolia | reverse complement strand
TGAGCATGCACCAAGAGGATTGTGAAAAGATAGCCTTTACCACTCCATGGGGAACTTATTGTTATAAGATGATGCCCTTTGGACTGAAGAATGATGACATGTTAGTGAAGTCAAGGGATCGGCATGGGCATATTCCCACACTAAGGCGGTTCTTCGAAAGGATCAAGAAGTATCAGTTGAAGTTGAATCCTCAAAAGTGGGTATTCAGAGCAATAGTAGGAAAATTATTGGGATTCTTGATGAGTGAAAGGGGCATCAAAGTCAACCCTATCAAGATCAAGGAAATCCAAGAAATGCCCATGCCTCGCACGAAAAAGCAGATTCGAAGGTTCCTGGGCCACATTTAGTATATCAGCAAGTTCATAGACCAATTGACTACGATCTGCAAAACAATCTTCAAGCTGCTGAAGAAGACCAGCCCATGGAATGGAGTAACCAATGCCAACAAGCTTTCGATAAGATAATAGGATATCTCATGAACCCACCAGTATTGACACCACCGGTGGAAGAGGAACCACTTCTGTTGTACTTATCAGTGGGAGAATATTCCATGGGCTCATTGCTAGCACAAAAGGAGACAAAGAAGTGGGTGGAACATGCCATAAACTACCACAGCAAGAAGTTCTTGGAGTATAAAACATGGTACACATCTTTGGAAAGAACTTGTGCTACTCTGATTTGGGCAACAAAAAGGCTACAACACTACATGGTAGCTTATCTAGTACATCTAATCTCAAGGATGGATCCAATTAAGTACCTCTTTAAGAAACCAGCTCTAATAAGAAGGATGGATTGATGGTTGCTATTGCTACCAGAATTTGACATCACCTATGTTGCTTAGAGATCTATCAAGGGGCAAGCCATAGCCGATCATTTGGTTGTCCACCCCAAAGAAGATGGAAGAGCCTTGGATGATGCCTTTCCAGATAATGAAACCACAACAATAAAAGAAGAAGACACAACTAATAAATGACAGTTGTTCTTCGATGAAGCGGTTAATCAAAAGGGCTGTGGTATGGGAATATTGCTTAACACTCTAGAAGGCCTTTATTTGCCTTTGTTATTTTGCCTTGATTTCCCTTGTACAAACAATATTTCCGAATATGAAGCTTGTGCCTTGGCACTAGAAACAACCTTGACCATTGGGGTAAAAATGATCAAAGAATATATTGATTCATCTATTATCATTTGTCAAATGCAAGGAAAGTGGAAGACCAAAGATGAAAAAATGAAGCATATCAAGAACATCTGGAAGAAGTGATGGGACACTTTGTGAAGATCTTGTTCGAATACTTCCTGAGGGATAAAAATCAATTTGCCGATGCCCTTGTTACATTGGGTTCCATGGTAGAATGCAATCCTATGGCTAGAGCCCGACCATTCTTAGTGGAAAAAAGAAGCAGGCCCATTTATTGGAATTCAGTGAACACTCTCACCATACATGGTCGGTCTTTGTTTGCTTAAATTGTGGACTTCATCAGGGAAAAGAAGTACCCAGTTAAAGCCATAGATAGTGAAAAGAAATTTCTAAGGAGATTGCACGAGCTTTGTTAAGAATTGCCACAATTGTCAGATATTTTCCAATATCATACACATCCCGCCAACAGAGTTGCACTCACTCAGTTCCCCTTGGCCATTTTCTACTTGGGGCATTGACATCATAGGGAAGATCAACCCCAAAGCATCCAATGGTCATGAGGTCATCTTAGTAGCCATTGATTATTTCACCAAATGGGTAGAAGCTCAATTATATACAGTCCTCACATCTACTAAGGTGGCAAAATTCATCCAAAAAAATATCATTTGCCGATATGGAGTGCCCCAAGAGATGATATTGGATCAAGGATCCCATTTCTGGGGCAAAATTGACAAGATCTGCATAAAGTTCACTATGAAAAGGCACCGCTCTACCACTTATAGGCTACAGACCAATGGGGCAGTAGAAGTAGCTAACAAGAACATCAAGGTCATCCTACAGAAAATAGTTGAAACACACAAGGATTGGGCGGATAAGTTGCCACAGACTTCCGTACGATCCTCGACAAGGGTAACTCCTTTTTCTTTGGTATATGTGGTTGAGGTGGTTCTACCTGTGAAAATTCAAGTACCATCCCTAGGGGTGCTTCTGGATAGTAAGTTTTCTGAAGGAGAATGGGTGAAGGCTAGACATGACGAGCTCAACTTTCTCGATGAAAGACGTATGAAGGCCATGGATAATCTGAAGAAATATCAATTGAGAATGGCAAGGGCTTTCTACAAGAATGTGAAGCCCCATCACATAGAAGAGGGTGAGCTTGTTCTTCAAGAACAAAGAGCTCAAATTCATGACCTAAGAGGAAAATTCAAGCCCAACTGGAGTGGCCCATTCATTGTCAAAAAAATTCTACCAGGCAAGGCTATAAAACTCATAGACCACAATGGTGAAGAAATACCCGGAATAATCAACTTGGATCAACTAAAGAAATATTATGTCTGAAAGGGTTAATAGCCCGAACAATGCTAGACCTGATTCCTCTTAAGGGATATGTAGGCAACTTGACATGTGCAACTGTAGGCTCAACAATCTCAAGGTAATAAATTGGTTCCTAGATTAATAATTAAGGTATCTAAAAAGATCATCATAGCTTGTGTCCCCAAGAATTTCCATTTAGCATACAAGGCCATTAGGTATCTATTATTCACCTATGGTCCTCTAAATTCTTATCTAGAATTTCACCCCCCAAAAGTCGCCACCTAACACCAGTATATCAAGGCCAGTTCATTCCCCATCCTTGATTAGTCAAGAAACAAAAAAGAAAAGAAAAGAAAAAAGATTTTGATGCAACAATGGTAAAGGTTTGGTTGTGTCAATAGCTAATGAGTGATAATTTTAAAAATCATCACATCTCCTCTTTGTTTGTGATGACTGCAGGAAAGGTCATGGACTCTTTGGATGAGACATTGTGAAAATGGACTTTGGACATAAACATAATGGCACTAGGACTGCTAGAATCTATAAGTATGTTAATGCTCAGTCGGATTGGGTGTGTAGAATTACACCACAATTTACTCCGATAGGTGCCTCAACAGTGAGATACAAATCTTCACATATTTCGATTTGGGTTGGTTGACATCTTCTCAACTCTCAAAGAATTTCAAGCTTTTATGCTATCTCCACCTAAGGGTAGATTGATTCAACCATCTTTGAGGAAATATTACTCAGAAGAAATTCAGGACTTCTTCGGATGGGAAAAGGAGGAAATGAAGTAGTTCATTAGATATAGGAAAATTGACATTTTGAAGGAGCCCAGGATCTTCAATTGGTATCTATCACTGGGAGGAATCCATCAGCAAAGATCACAGGATGCTTATCTACTTTATATGATAGCTTGCTATGTTCTCCAGACTCCTACACTGGTGCACCACTTGTTCTGATAGAAGTAGTAAGGCAATTGAAGGAAAGAGATGATATCATCCCTACGGTCCTCGTAGAGACACTTAAGGGATTTGATAACTTGAGTCATAGCCATAGATTTGGACTTGATCATTATCAAGGAAGTCCCACTATTTTCCAACTTTTGCTACTTGAGAAACTGAAGCTAGCCAGACCATTAAATGATGCCAACTTAGAGCTCTTTGCTACCAAGACAAGAGGGAACTCCAAGAATTCAAGCTCATCATTGATTGGGTGGAATACCTACAAGGAAGAACTGCACGGGATATTGCATGGAGATGCCCATGGTGGCCACAAGAGGATTTCTAATGAAGACCCTTGGATGCAACTATATCAAGTTGATGGGATTGAATCATGCATCCTTTTACTTTCCCACTTACATCAGCCGACAATATGGACTAGAAGCAGAGGACCCATAAGAGTTGGTGAACTTCTACCCACCCCAAGAGCTGTCTCCCCACATTTTTACCTATCTATCCTGTCCGTGGTAAGAAAGTTGATTCCATTCTATGTAATTCACTTCATAGTAAAGTGAGATAATAATTGGATTTTCATGTTATTTTGATTATTCTAATGAAGACTTAAGTTGTGGAGTTAATCGTGCTTAAAAATTCAAAATCATAAACAAAGGAGATTTTCTTTATGCTAAAGATAGATTTCCATTCATAAAAAGCCAAGTTTGACAATACAAAAAAGAAAAAAAATGATGAATAAACATGTAGATGGAAAAGGAAAAAGAAAAAAGATATACATATGCTTGTGTTTGCAGGAACTACAAGAACAAGTCCCTAAGAATCAAAATCCCCATCCGAGCCATACTCGGGGTCATCCTCAGGGAACATCGAGGTGTTATCAAGAGCCAATCCTAAGTTTGCCATCCTCCGAGTAAGATCTAGGGTCTAAGTGTCCCGCCGAGCAAGCTCTTGTTGTTGAGAGCTGACGTATCTCCTCAAAGTAGCATTCTCCCCATCTTGGGAAATACAAGGAATGGTCAAAATAAGAGAAAATAAAGAAAAAAGGACAAGGTTAATGGAAGGATGATACCTTATGGTGCACCACCTCGCATAAACCTTGGTGCATTCGCCTAAGGTCAGCATAGGCGTCCGGAGACACCTGATGAAGACCATGTCAACCAAAAGAAGCTAAAGGACAATCAAATGAGAAGTGTTTGGACACTCACATAGTCATAGGGAATGGACAGTCCAAGGGAAGCATCTCTATCTTGCCTAAGCTCAAGGAGACGGGATACCAGGATTGGCTGCATCAGGATAAGACCAATCTAGGAAGCCGTAAAAGTGGATAGTGGCCATGTTGTGAGAACCACCTACAACAATGGAAGGCCTGGCCTGGGAAGAATCAGTAGCATTTGATTGTGGCCGGACAAAAGAAGGGGCCGCATGCCGCTTCCTCCACTAAAAGAACATCAATAAAAAAAAAAAGAGAGAGAAGGACTTGAAATATGAAAGGATGATCAAGAGGGGAAATATACCATTGGCCCTCTGGGGCCAAAGGGAGCGCAAACTGTCTCCTTCTCAAGGAAGGTCCCATAATCCCCACTTTGATCTAGAAAGGAGTCATTCCATACTCCTTCAACCAATCCCTCAATCTGATCCACAGGGATGCGCTCTTGGTGATGCATGGTTGGTGGAGGAAGACAAGGGGGAAGCACATGTCAGAATCGAACCATTGGAGGGTGACCCACTCTCCCTAATACCAAGCGTGGCCCCAGAGACCCCTGAATAGAACCCGACTCTCCATCAAGTGTCTGGCCCAAGCGACCTCACCAATGTCAAGAAGCCTAAGATGCCAAAACAGCCTCCAAGTAACCTATAAATTCATAAGAAGTAAGTAAAACATAAGACAAAGGGAAATTCAATGCCAAACATGACTTACCTCTATAAGCCCATTCAGAAGAGAATGAGCAATAGTCCTTGGAGGATGGTGGAGGCCCCTAAGTACCTGACCATTTCCCCATCTCGTGGCTATGGGGAAGAATGATGCTTGAGGAGCCTTTAGTATGGGTGCCATAATCTCCAAGTGTTCATAACACCAGGGCTGAGTTGAAAAATCAAAGTAAGGAAGTGCAATCAAATAAAAAGAAATGTGTGAATAGATAAGAAGCCACCTGGAGAATGTAGCCCACTCCCTTGAGGCCCCGATCTCTATATGATAAAAGATCGAGAGTCTATAACTGGCAGGCATAGGCGGCCACGCCCCAATCCCAAGTGTCTACCTCCCGAAGGTTCTAGAAGAGGGTAGCCAAGCAGATGTCTACCCCACCTCAGAGGTTGCTAAAAGGATATTGACCCACAGTAAATAGGAGAAAAGAATGGGTCACCTATGCAATGATACCGGGGTTCACCCTCAAGCCAATCCTCCCCCAGTGAGTACTGATCTTACCTAGGCAGACATGTTTCTGATCATTCTGGATGTCAATACTAGTTAGGTCTGTGAACTCCTCTGCTGTCATAGTCTCCGGCAGGATTAGGGGCCTCTCCCCAAATGGTATGCCTATCAAGGCATAGAAGCACAACGGTGTGATGGTAATCTCACCTGTAGGGAGATGAAAAGAGTGAGTACTCGGCCACCACCGCTCAATCAGGCCTCTCACCAATGTCGGGCTAAACTTTCTGGTCTCCAACGAGGCCAATTTGCTGAGGTAAGATGTATCTAATATCTCCTTAATCCCAAGATTGATAGAGCAACGGATTTTATTCCTATAATCGATAATCCCAGATAGCCTAGATTGGTTTGAAATACCCAGCTTGGAGACCAGATAGCTCAGATTGGTTCGAAAGACCCAGCTTGGAGACCAGATAGCCCAGATTGGCTCGAAAGACCCAGCCTGGAGACCAAATAGTTGAAATCGATTCGAAAGACCCAGCGTAGAGACCAGATAGCCCAAATCGGTTCGAAAGACCCAACCTGGAGACCAGATATTCCTAGATTGGCACATGGAAGCCTAGCCTAGGAAAACTTAAGAATCAAATGCTAATGTCTTTTGCAGGATTGAAAGAGTAGTGAATTCTTTCCTATAATCAATGGCCCAGGTAAGATCCTAAACTGTGAGTAGTTAAAGATATTATCTGTTGCATTTTCAAGTCTGTCATTGATGAGTAAGATGATGGCAGTACATGCTATGGGTGATAAAATGTGGTCGTTCTTTTCTTTTCCCTTCAGCTGTTGGCACAGACCTAGGCCAAAGAGGGATATTCGATAAACACCCAATTTTGTCACCCTCCCCCAGCTATGATGACTTACAGATCTTGGACGTGACTTCTCGCTTCTGATCGACAGAGATGATAATTGACTGAGGTAACCCAACCCAGTAACATTCCATACTCACCCAAAATTCCAAAAAATCCCATGCGAAAGAAAAGAAGGGTCCAATTATGGTTTCTCATATACAAAGGACTCCGGTCCAAAGCTGCCATACAAATAGATAGTACTCGAAACCACGATTTCAACAATATATGGTACATCAAAATTGGACCATCGGATCTCCCACAATCATTCTCAAAAATTACACCTTAAGCATCCAAACCCTGCCTATGTACGCACCCATACTTGGCTACGAGCATCCGCACCCTTGGCCTACCTCACATGCATCCTTCCCCTACCCAGCATACACCCTTGCCCTGCCCCCCAAGCACCCCTGCCCTACCCCGAACGCACCCCTGCACTATCCGCTGCACCTCTGCCCTGCCCTGCACGCACCCTTGCTCTGCCCTGCATGCCCTCGCCCTACCCCGCGTGCCCCAGCCTTGTCCCACGTAACCCTGCCCTACCCCGCATGCCCCCGCCCAGCCCTATACGCCCCTGTTGGTAGTTGGAATCCTCATTCCGATGATTAGATTTGTGAGGGGATTCTCTCTTCACCTGCTTGTGTACTCTGCACTGCCCTACTAGCATACCCCACACCGTGACCTATTAGCCTAAAAAAGTATCTTTTCACACTATTGGCCAAAAAAGCATCTTTCTTCTCCATTGGTCAAAGATTACCCCTTTCACCCTATTGGCCCAAAAAAAACATCTTTTCACCTCATTGGCCTAAAAAAGCATCTTTGCACCTCATTGGCCAAAGAAATTCACCCTTCACCCCATTGGCCCAAAAATTCACTTTCTTACCCCATTGACAAAGAAAATTCACTTTTTAACCCTATTGGCCAAGGAAATCCCCCTTTCCTTCCCATTGGCCAAAAATCCTATAAATACCCCCCTCCCGTTGGTTTTTCACACTCAAGCCTCCTAGAGAGCACCCCTAGTAGAGAAGCTCTGCCCTCTCTCCACCCCTCCCCCTTTGAGGTTCTTCAAGTCTTCGGAGAGATCTTTATAAGATTCGAAGTGTTCTTCGGGCCTTCAAAGTTCTTCAATCATCTGAATTTTTGAGTGAGCA
Organism: Macadamia integrifolia; assembly: GCF_013358625.1. NCBI lineage: Eukaryota > Viridiplantae > Streptophyta > Magnoliopsida > Proteales > Proteaceae > Macadamia > Macadamia integrifolia. Next base: position 145,802 of record NW_024868395.1, on the reverse strand, counting down.
TTTTGTGTAGGAGAAACTTTGCCTTAGTCTTCCCCCCTTTTGAGGTTCTTCTAGTCTTTGAAGTGATCTTCATCGATTCGAAGTGTTCTTTGAATCCTTGAATTTTCAAAGCCTTCTTCGAGCCTTTGAAGTTCTTCAATCATTTGAGCTTCATCAGGCCCTTCCATAGCCTATTCCTAGTGGAAGCTCTGTCGGAGTGCCACCTCAGCCTAGCCCTCCCATAGCCTATCCCCAGTAGAACCTCTACCGGAGTGCCACCTCAGCACAACCCTCCCATAGCCTATCCCCAACGAAAGCTCTGCCGGAGTCCCACCTCAGCCTAGCCCTCCTATAGCCTATCCCCAGTGGAAGCTCTGTCAGAGTGCCACCTCAGCCAAAATTCAGAATTGATACCTCAGTCTAAGCTCAAAAGTAACCATTCCTAATTGGAACTCTATCTGAATATTACCACAGTCAGTATTCAGAATTGATACCTCAGTCTAAGCTCAAAAGTAACCATTCCTAATTGGAACTCTATCTGAATATTACCACAGTCAGTATCTCTCAAAAAAGGAAGTTGGAGGTCAAGACCATCATCCCCTGAGCCAGAAGAATCCACAAGAAAGTTCATGCCAACACTAATCGGGGGTCCACCCCTCTTGACCCAAAACAGGGGTCAAGCTCAGGTATAATTTTTCACCCAAATTAGCATAATGTAGACTTTATATTGGCCTTGTTTTAGTGTACATAATTATATAAATTTAGTCAATGTATATATGTGCAATAACTTAGCTGTGTATGCGAAATAGGAATAATTGTGGAAAATATTCATTCTTAAGCATCTAATAGGAAGACCGGTTGAACTGGGTAGATTGGGTGCCTTATCACCTTCCCAACTCTACAACCTGACACGTACCCTAAATCTCTTGATCGGACCAACTTTTGAGCCCTTTTCTCAAGAAATGGGCCCATCCATGTGTCCTAGGCCCACCCCCGGGTCCTAGGCCCATAATCCTAGGTGGCGACTCCAAACCTTTTTGTATGATCCCAATCCCCCTACTGAACCATCATCAAATACCCATCTCAATGATGACCTATACACTCCTGTGAAATAGGCCCCCATGTATCTCTGAACGGTGGTATGGTGGTGTGGGGCCCGTGGGTAAGCATACACGACACACCCCTCCCTAAGAAAAAGAAAGATAGGAGAGAGGGTCGAAGGCTAAAGTATTTTTCCCCCTCCCACCAGAGGGGAGAAGAAGAGATCTCCAACTACTACCCACACACCCTCGCACACACCAACTAGCCTTATGCCCCACCCATGCCCCGACCTAGCACCCCACGATCCCGTTTGATGCCCGGCACCTTAGCTTGATGCCCGAGACACCCGCCTATAGCTTGGCTCCCACGCCAACTACCTGACATCCCCGCCTAATGGCCGACACCCCCACCTGATATTCGATGCCCCCACCTATAGCATGGCACCCCTGCTTGTTTCCTAGCCCCCCGCCCGCTGCCCGATGCCCGATGCCCGATGCCCTTGCCATGATCAGAATCCTAACTCTGATGATCGGATTTGTGAGGAGATTCCCTCTATACCCACTTGTGTACTCCACACTTCCCCGCTAGCGTACCCTACACCTCAACCTCCCATTGGCTAAAAAAAGTATCTTTTCACACTATTGACCAAAAAAGCATCTTTTTTCTCCATTGTCAAAAAAATCACATCTTTCCTCCTATTGGCCCAAAAAAGCATCTTTTCACCTAATTGGCCCAAAATAGTAACTTTGCACCTCATTGGCCAAAGAAATTCACCCTTCACCCCATTGGCCAAAAATTTACTTTCTTACCCCATTGGCCAAGAAAATTCACTTTTTAACCCCATTGGCCAAGGAAATCCCCCTTTCCTCCCCATTGGTCCAAAAAATCTATAAATAACCCCTCCCTTTGGTTTATGACACTCAAGACTCCTAGTGAGCCCCCTCTGTAGAGAAGCTCTGCCCTCTCTCCTTCCCCCCACCCTTTGAAGTTCTTCAAGTCTTCGAATAGATCTTTGGGCCTTCGAAGTTCTTCGATCATCCAAAATTTTTTGAGTGAGCATTTTGTGTAGGAGAAACTTTGCCTTCGTTTCCCCCCCTTTGAGGTTCTTTAAGTCTTCGAATCTTTGAAGTGTTCCTCGGACCTTCAAAGTTCCTCATACATTCAAATTTCTTCAAGTCTCATCCTAGCCCTCCCATAGCCCATTCCTAGCAAAAGCTCTGCTAGAGTGCCACCTCAGCCTAGCCAACTCATAGCCTTTGTGCAGCAGAAGCTCTATCGGAGTGCCACCTTAGCCTAGCCCTCCCATAGCCTATTCCCAGTGGAAGCTCTACCAGAGTGCCACCTCAACCAAGATCCGAAAGTAGCCCATCCCTAGAGGAAGCTCTACCAAAGTAACACCTTAGCCTAAGCCCGGGAGTAGCCTTCCCTAGTTGAAGCTCTATCAGAATTCAAATCCAAAAGTAACCATTCTTAGCTATAACTCTGTCCAAATATTACTACAATTAGCATCTCTCGAAAGAGGAACTTGGAGGTCAAGACCATCTTCCCCTAAGCCAGGAGAATCCACAAGAAAGTTCATACTATTACTAATCGGAGGTCTACCCCTTTTGACCCAAAAAAGGGGTCAAGCTCAGGTATAATCTCTCACCTGAATTAGCATAATGTAGATTTTTTTATTGACCTTATTTTAGTGCATATATTTAATTAAATTCAGTTAATGTATATATGTGTGATAACTTAGCCATACATTATAGAATAATTATGGAAAATGTTCGTTCTTCAAGCATTAGTAGGAAGATCGGTTGAACCGGGTAGATTTTGTGCCTAACACCTTTCCAACTCTACAACCTGACACGTGCCCTAAATCTCTAGACCAGATCAACTTCTAGGCCCTTTTGTCAGGAATTTGGCCAATCCCAAGGTCCTAGGCCCATATTCCTAGGTGGAAACTCCAAACCACCCTTTTGTATGATCCCAATCCCTCGTATTAGACCATCATCAAATAGCTATCTCAATGATGACCTTTACACTCTTGCCAAATAGGCCTCCACGTATCTCTGAGCTACAGTACAACAGTGTAGGGCCTGCAGGTAAGCACACACGATACACCCTCCCCAAGAAAGAGAAAGAGGAGAGAGGGCCACAACGTAAGTCTTTTTTTTTTACTCCCATAATGGGGGAGGAGAGAGATCTATGGCCGTTACCCTCACAGGTTGTTCTTAGTTGGTTCAGGTTCCAAGTATGTCAAGCAGTTGTGCAACTCACTTTCAGCCTGGTTGTACATGTGCATCTCTATCCTAGGCACAAAGGTAATCAACGTTAATGGGTGTCAGAAACACCGGAGTGTTGGGAAACATGTCCACACTCCTTGCTATGTTTTGGTGTTAACAAACAAACACACGTCTTTAACTTGGTTTGATAAAATGTGATTAGCTTGAAGAAAGTGTAATAAGTTTGAAGAAACACTTAGAAGGTCAAATCAAGACATCAAAGTTTGAACTTATGCAGACATGACCTTGAAGCTTAAAGACATTCAAGACCCAAGATAATAAAGACATTCAAGACCGAAGATGAAGACATCAAGACCCATAATGATGAAGATATCAAGACCCAAGATGAAGACCATAGGATAGAGACTATATTCTGTAATTTGTACACACATTGCATACGCACGCACCTCATGCATCATACTAGAATGACCTTAGGTGGTAGAGTGCAATATGCTCTAGTAAAACTCTGTGAAAACAGATTAACTTGACTCAAGGGCATTTTGGGTAATCTTAAATTCAGTATCAGGAGATGAAACCTTCATAGAAGTTGTAGGAAATTGAGTCATGATTCCAACTCAACTAATCTCAAGTCAATCTGAGGTCGGACCAAAACGTTATGATAAAAAAACTGATGACTGGTTAGTATGATAGCATTCTATTAAAACAGTCTGTCATGTTGGCGGTCGACCAGTTGGAAGCCCCGATTGGCCAGAATTGTTTGAGACCATAGCCGATCGACCGATAGAAAGTCCCGATCGATCGGTGTCTCCCTGGAAAAGCTCCAATGGCTAATTTTTGACCTCAACGGCTCTTTCTGGTCGATCGGCTACCGATGGTGATTGACCGGTGGTCCCAGAATACGACCGTTAGAGCCTAATTTCCTACCTAAAATGCTTCACTAAGCTCACCTATAAATACTTAAACCACTATTAATTAAATATGAATTAAGAAAGAGCATTAAGAGCATTATTGTAAGCATTAAAAAGTTATTAAGATTATTCTATCCTACTTGAGTTGTTCGATTACTCTAATCCCAACAGAAGGCTCAAGTCTCAATCAAGTCCTTCACTCTCTCCTATGCAAGTCAAAGCCATAAGAGAGGACTTTACAAAAGGTGCATCATTCATCTCTCTTTCTTATCATTTGCACCACACTTGAGGTATTCCTCTTATTCCACTACTTCTTATTTATTTCTGTTTTTACAATTCTAGACTGTACTTAGGATTGTAAAGATTCTCTTATCCTAAAAAGAGGAAGGTGTTTCTCTACCTCCAAAAGAGATTGTAAAGGCGCCTCTCTGCCTGTAAAAGAGATTTGTAAGGATACTCTTATCCATGAAAAAGATTGTAAAGGTCTTCTTCCCTACCTACCATACTGAAAGGAAGAACTAGTGGAATACCTTACAAAAGGATTCTTGTAGGGAGTGGACTAGACTCGGATTGAGTCGAACCACTATAAATCTTATATTGTGTGATTGTGCCTATTTTATTTATTCTACATCATTTTTAACTTGCAATCACACTTGGGACCTATACATCGAAAAGAGTTAATTTCCACTAGTATAACCTATTCACCCCCCTCTAGGTTATTTCAATTGGTATCAGAGCAGGAGCTCAATTTATTTAAGATTATATTGTCTTAAAAGTGAGTCAAAGACCATGGCCACATTCCAAGGACCACCAGAAGGTATGAACGCCTCGAGACCCCCTTACTTTAATGGAGAGAACTTTTTCTTCTGGAAGTGAAAATTCAAAAACTTTGTGTGTGGTCACAACATTCTTATATGGAGAGCAATAGAGAATGGACCATACACCATCACCAAAATAGTTGATGGAAAGACAGTACCGAAAGATGAAGGGGAATGGATAGCTGAAGACATCACTCTTATCCAGTACAATTTTCATGCAATCACGTTCTTCAGTGTGCCCTCAATGAACAAGAGTTCAACCGAGTCATAGCATGTGACAACCAAAGAGATTTGGGATATGCTTCTTGTCACACATGAAGGTACAACAGAGGTAAAGGAAAGAAAGATAGACTAACTCATTTCTGATTACGAATCCTTCTTTATAAAAGAAAATGAGTCAATAACTTCAATGTTTATAAGATTTATTGATATTGTGAACAGTCTCAAAAGTTTAGGCAAAACTTATACTAACGCTGAAATAGTCAAGAAAATCTTAAGAGCCTTGCTTGTAGCTTGGAGACCCAAGAAAACAGCAATAGAAGAAGCCAAAGACTTGATGAAAATTTCTTTGGACTACTTGCTTGGATCTCTACAAACTCATGAAGTAGAGTTGAACGCCGACAAACCAAATCCTGAGAACACAAAGAGAACCATAGCTCTAAAGTCAACTCAAACTATCGAAGAAGTAAGAGATGATGAAGAAGACGAAGAATTCGATATGGAAAATGAAATTTCACTTATCACGAGGAAGTTCAACAAGTTCCTCAAAAAGAAAAGAAGATTTCAACACAAGAACAAATCCTACGGAGACAAATCCTATGGGGAAAAAGGCAAATCTAAAATTAAACCCAAGGAAATCTCTTCTAAAGATATAGTCTATTTTGAGTGCAGAAAGCCTGAACACTTTAGAACTGAATGCCCACATAAACCAAAGAAGAAGGCTTATACAACCACATGGGACTCAAGTGATGAAGAGGAGAAAAGTGAATTTGGAGAAGAAGTTACCAACCTTGCCTTGATGGCCATTGGAGATGAAGAACAAGAGGTATGTCAAACTCAACCTGAATCCTTAATAAGGGACTCTAATGAGGAGCTTCAAGAAGCCTTCGAGGTCTTGTATGAAGAAAGTATCAAATTTGATTCTGATAAGAATGACCTTGAAAAAGAGGTTGACACACTAAATAAGAAAGTGGATGCACTAACCTCAAAGGTGAGTGAACTAGAAGAAGAAAACTTCAGGTTGAACTCCACCCTCTGCACCTTCACCCAAGGGCAAAGGAACCTTGACAATCTTCTTGGATCTCAAAGGAAAGGTCCAAATGAAAGAGAAGGACTGTGTTACAATGGACAAAAATCTATTTAGAAGTGAGAATCCAAGAAGGAGTGACCAAAGAAACCAACCATCCACCTCTTACATTAAATGTAGTTTTTGCAAAAAGACAGAACATTCCATAAACCAGTGTCACTCCAAGAAAAAGAAGAAACCCAATTCTCAAACTGAGAGACCAAGAGTTAGCCATGCCTACTATTACACGCCCCTAAGAAGGCAATATAGGTCTCAAGAAGACTCTAGGCCTATGCCTAGGTATAGAAAAACCCAACCTCAAAGAGAATACTCTATTGAGAGGCCCCAAAGATAATACCAAGGGTATGAGAACTACCCTCGGGAGACTTATAGACCACAAGGAAAATACCAAGATCAAGGATCCTATAGATTTCAAAGATACTATACTCCTCAAAGATCAAATGGACCTTATGAACATCAAAGGACCCAAATAAACCCAAAGTCATCCCAAAGGTAGAACCAAAGACCTAAAAAGTACAAAACCATTTGGGTTCCAATAGGAAAGTTTGACACTAACAATAATGGACCCATGAGATTATGGGGACCAATGTACAATTAAATTCTGTTATAGGTTTGCTTGAAGAATAAGATGGAAGCTAAATGGGTCATCGATAGTGGATGCTTCAAACACATGACATCCAACAAGAACCTATTCTCAAGCTTACGGGACTACGACAGAGGATGGGTCTCCTTTGGAGATGACAGCAAAGGAAAAATTGTTGGTATTGAAAAAATAAGACTTGGAGGTATTTCAATCTCAAATGTTTACTTTGTGAAAAATCTAAATTATAATCTCCTAAGTGTGAGTCAGTTATGTAGCATTGGATACAAAGTAGAATTTAATGTCTCCCATTGTTGCATTAAAGATGCAAATGATAATTCAATACTAAAAGGGTCTAAGAAAAATAATATCTATGTTTGTATGCTTGACGAATCAAGTTCCTTGAATGCATGCTTGGTTTCTAACCATAGTGAGTCTTCATTATGGCATAGAAGACTTGGACATGTAAATATCAAATTGATTCAAACCATTGCATCCAAGGATCTTGTGAGGAACCTTCCTAAAATCAAGTATGAAATAGACAATTTTTGTGATGCTTGTCAAAAAGGCATACAAACCAAGGTCTCCCACAAGTCAAAGAATATTGTCTCTTCCTCTAGACCATTGGACCTACTTCATTTAGACTTATTTGGACCTATCAATATATCTAGTATGAGTGGTAAAAATTATACCTTTGTAATCGTTGATGACTACTCTAGATACACTTGGGGTGTTTTTCTGAAAACAAAAATGATGCCTTCGATGAATTTGCAACTCTATGTAATAGACTGCAAAATCAGAAAGGGTATACTGTAACCTCTGTGAGGAGTGACCATGGAGGAGAATTTGACAATATAAATCAATTTGACTTATATTGCAACAAGCATAGTATAGACCATAACTTCTCCGCTCCTAGAACGCCTCAATCTAATGGGATAGTTGAAAGGAAAAATAGGTCATTACAAGAGATAGCTCGGACTATGCTTAATGAGTATTCATTGCCTAAATACTTTTGGGCTGAAGCTGTAAATACAGCTTGTTATGTACTAAATAGGATAATTCTCAGACCTTTATTTTCTAAGATCCCTTATGAACTATACTTTGGTAAAATGCGAAAAGTAGACTACTTTAGAGTTTTTGGGGGTAAATGCTTGATCTTAAACACTAAAAACTATCTTAAAAAATTTTATGCGAAATCTGATGAAGGAATATTCTTAGGATATTCACTTAACAGTAGGGCATATAGAGTTTTTAGTAAAAAGTCATTAATGGTTGAAGAATCTATGAATATACGATTTGATGAATGCTTACCTAATGACTTAAAACAAATCTCCTATTGAGAGTGATGATATCATGATTGATGAGCTTAAGAACAAAGTTAATGATATTTCTCTTGATAATTCAAATAATGTCACCATCGAAAAAATAGAAACACTTCCTAAGGAAGTCATTCCGCATAGGAATCATCCCTTAGAAAACATCATAGGGGATCTAGATGGAGAAATCCAAACTAGATCTAAAACCTGAGAGGTATGCAATCATACTGCATTTATCTCAAGGATCGAACCCAAGAACATAGAAGAAGCACTAAAAGACAGAGATTGGATCATCGCTATGCAAGAGGAGCTTCACCAGTTTGGAAGAAGCAAGGTATGGGAACTTATCCCAAGACTTGACCACCACACCATCATTGGTGCTAAGTGGGTCTTTCGTAATAAACTAGATGAAGATGGGAACATAGTAAGAAACAAGTGAGACTAGTTGCCAAAGGGTATAATCAGTAAGAGGGAATAGACTATGATGAAACCTATACACCAGTAGTAAGGTTAGAGTCCATTAGAATGCTACTAGCTTTTACATGCCATAAGGAATTTAAACTATATAAAATGGATGTCAAAAGTGCCTTCTTGAATGGATACATTCAAGAATAGGTATATGTAGCTCAACCCCCTGGTTTTGAAGACCCTAAGTTGTAAACCATGTCTATAAACTTGAGAAATCCCTATATGGCCTCAAACAAGCCCCTAGAGCTTGGTATAAGAGATTAAGTTCTTGATAGAAAGTGGCTTCTCAAGGGGGAGGATTGACACAACCCTGTTCGTGAAGAACCTGAAGAATGACATACTCATTGTTCAAATTTATGTAGATGATATCATCTTTGGCTCAACCAATGAGAAAATGTGTACTGATTTCAGTAGCAAGATGAGCAATGAATTTGAAATGAGTATGATGGGAGAGTTAAATTTCTTCCTTAGACTTCAAATAAAACAAACTGATAATGAAATTTTCATAAACCAAAGCAAGTACACCAAGGAGCTGCTAAAGAAATTTGACATTAACAGTAAAAAATCTTCAGACACTTTGATGAGCTCATCCTTGAAACTAACCAAGGATGAGGATGGCACTTTTGAGGATGTAACTAGATATAGAGGCATGATTAGGGGCCTTCTATATCTAATGGCAAGTAGACTTGACATCATGTACAGTGTATATGCATGTGCTAGATTTCAAGCTGATCCTAAGAAATCTCACCTCACAGCTGTAAAAAGAATTTTTAAATATTTGAAAAGCACATGTGATGTTGGGTTATGTACCCCAAAAACCAACCCCTTGACTTGGTTAGATTTTCAAATGCTGACTTCGTAGGCTGACATATTGACAGAAAAAGTACCAGTGGTACCTGTCACTTTCTCGGCTCTTGCCTTGTTTCTTAGTTTAGCAAGAAATAAAACTCCATTGCTCTATCTACCACCGAAGCCGAATATGTTGCCGTTGGTAGATGTTGTGCCCAAATCCTTTGGATGAAGCAAACTCTCCAAGATCTTGGAGTAAGTTTCGAATCTTGCCCAATCATGTGTGATAACACTAGTGCCATAAACTTGAGTAAAAATCCCATTTTACACTCAAGGGCAAAGCACATTGATATTCGACACCACTTTCTATGAGACACCATTCAAAATGGCGATGTTTCTCTAGAATACATTGAAACCGAGAAACAACTTGCAGATATATTCACTAAACCATTAGGTGAAGAGCGTTTTAGCTTCCTAAGGAAGGAGCTTGGCATTTGCAACCCATTTGGTTGAATGAATAAACATTCTTTCATGCATATTTATTTCAAAAGCCCAGACTTGAAAAACCCTTTCAAAATTCATAATTTTTTAGGTTTTCAGGCAATTTTGGAGTCTTCCGGTCGATCGCCTCAAATCTTCTGGTCGATCGCCTCTAACTGAAAGGATTATCGATCGACCGCCATAATCTATCGGTCAACCGACGCCGCCAAAAAATCAATTTTGAACTCCTTTAAAAATGATTTTTTGAACCACTATGTCTCATTTTAAAAACCCCTTTTGGCCTAAAACCCTATTTCGACTATTCCTCTCCCAAAACCCTAGCTTAGAACCCATTTCTAACCTAGATCTCTCAAGATCCTCTCCCTTCCCTCTCAAAAACCTTTGCATCTCTTCTCTTCTTATGCCCTTCATCATCATGGACTCTCACCGCCCCCACAGAGCCAAGAAGACGGTAGCTCAGAAGGGAAAAAGGAAGGCCTTTGACAAAGATATCTGGTTCTCCTCCTCCATTGCTCAAGAATCATGGATCTTTACATCTCTCGACACATAGAGCAAGGTAGAACCATCAATTCTGACTCTTTGTCCAGGTATGACATCAAAGACCTATTTGATGCTTTGGGATGGGGCAACATTCTCAAACTAAGTTCAACTGTTATCCCCACCTTGTCAAAATGTTCTTTTGCAACCTTACTTTCTTTGGTGAAGGTGACAACCATCTAGTCCATTCCTATGTTAAGGGAGTTCCTATAGATATAGACATTCTGATATTAGGAGAAATCCTAGACATCTCTGTGGCAGGGGAACTCAAATACTAGCAACCCAAGACCTATATAGAACAATTCATGGATGTTGACTGTGTGTACTCTAGCATCATGAAGGAATATGCTAATACTCACAAGATTAAGGCTAAGGAACTCACCGATATAGGGAGGATTGTAAATCTCATCATCTCCTACAACATCCTACCAAAGAGTGGTCATAGAGATGAAGTCTCCCCATTTCATGCTTATCTCACCTACTGTGTTTGCAAGACTGTGAGCATCAACCTTCCTTACATTCTGCTCAAAACCATGATTATCCATGGTGATAGACTTCAAGAGGAAAATCTTCCCTATGGAAGGATGATTTGCCAAATCTTGGACCACTTTCATGTGGATTTTTCTGGTGAATCATTTGAACCATTTCCTCAAGAGATCAATCTTTCCACTATTTACAAGATGCACCTTCTTCCCAAGCAGACCACTGGCTCCAAAAAGACTAATGCTGGACCCAGCCAACCACAGCAACAAGGAAGTGATGATACGTCAGCCTATGTGACCGTAGCCAATCTTCAGAAGGTTGGGAACATCATCCTTGCCCAATTGGTGAAGATGGAAAGAAAGCAGAATGAGATTCTCAAGCTCCTATGCAAAGACGAGGAAGATGAAGATGACGGAGAAGAAGAAGAAGAGGAGGACGCAAAGGATGAGAATTCAGAGGATTAGGAGTCCTTACTTCTTTTATATAATCTTACTAAACTCTTACTCTGTTTTTATCTTGTGGAACTTAGTCTTTGTTTTAGTCTTTTATGTTACTTTTTGCTGAAATACTCTGAGATACAAAGTTGAACCTATGGTAATTTTCTGTGTTATGTTAGTTTAATTTTTCTTTGGCACATACTCATGGGGAGCATTTTAATAACTTGTGTAGTTTTGATTCCCTTTTTGCTGTTGACAAAAGGGGGAGAAACATCTATAAACATCTATCTTTATAGTATCTATCTTTGTTGAAATGACAAGTATCTATCACTGAATTAAAATATCTTATTGAACTGCACTGTGTCATTTCTTGTATTTGGTTATATTACCTGTGTTTGTTTGTCATTAGCAAAAAGGGGGAGATTGTTGGGAAACATGTCCACACTCCTTGCTATGTTTTGGTGTTAACAAACAAACATACGTCTTTAACTTTGTTTGACAAAATGTGATTAGCTTGAAGAAAGTGTAATAAGCTTGAAGAAACACTTAGAAGGTCGAATCAATACATCAAGGTTTGAACTTATGCAAACATGACCTTGAAGCTTAAAGACATTCAAGACCCAAGATAATAAAGACATTTAAGACCGAAGATGAAGACATCAAGACCCATAATGATGAACATATCAAGACCCAAGATGAAGACCATAGGATAGAGGATATATTTTGTAATTTGTACACACATTGCATACGCACGCACCTCATGCATCGTACTAGAATGACCTTAGGTGGTAGTGCAATATGCTCTAGTAAAACTCAGTGAAAATAGATTAACCTGACTCAAGGGCATTTTGGGCAATCTTAAATTGGGTATCAGGAGATGAAACCTTCATAGAAGTTGTAGAAAATTGAGTTACAATTCTAACGCAACTAATCTTAGGTCAATCTGAGGTTGGACCAAAAATTTATGGCCAAAACACTGATGATTGGTTAGTAAGTGGGTTCATCTCTTCCCATTTTACAATGAGTTGTCACGAGTAAAAACACGATGGTACTTTCCACTTTCGGTTTGAGACCTAGCACAATAGTTCAAATTAAACCGGGTTAGGGCACGGGTGTAACACTTTCTGATGTATCATCTACCATAAATAGTTCAAATTAAACCAAATTTAAGCACATATGTAACAACAATTGTTAGTGTCAAGGTTTAAATGTTTCTCAGGGTGCTTATAGTCCATCAGTGATGTGATAGATATGTTGGTGATGGGTCAGAGTATGTATGGAATAGCAATATGTTGACATCAAATGATGTGTATAGATTCCAGATATTAAAAATGTAAGATGGAAAGACAAATAGAGGATCAAGAATTACCTCAATGTAGCTTTTCACATAGCGAAATGGATCTGGTTGTGGTACACATTGATTCGCATGAACAACGATGAACAAAGGATTGCGGCTCGCTAGGCAATGATCTAACCTCCAAATCCAAGGACTGCAATAGAAATTCCTATGTGCGAGCCCTGTTTAGTAGGTAAGGCTTATCGAAAGCCTATTGGAAAGGTAATCCAAGCTACCCAGCCTCTAGAACTTGTCCACTTAAATGTTTACGGACCTATGAATGTAAAGGCATGTCATGGCGCCTCTTATTTTCTCACATTCATTGATGATTATTCACGATAAGGTTAGTGTATCTAATCACTCACCACTATAAGGCATTAGATTGCTTCAAACACTTCATGGCAGAGGTTGAGAATTAGCCAAATAAGAGCTTAAAAACTCTGCACACTGACTGAGGACATGAGTATCTAGCTGACTAGTTTAAAGAATTGTGTGAGGAGAAGGGGATTCACAGGCAAATGACCATTTCTCATACTTAGTAATAAAATGATGTCATAGAGAGAAGGAATAGGGCACTCTTGGATATGGTTAGGTCGATGATGGTGCAAGCCAACCTCCCAATATCCTTCTGGGGGATGCTTTTTTGACTGCTACCTACATCCTTAACTGAGTGCTTTCAAAGTTAGTTTCTTCGACTCCCTATAAGTTATGGAAGGGCACAAGCCAAATTTAGGGCATATACGACCATGGAGATCAATAGGTCATGTTCACAACACCTCCCATAAGTTTGGGAAGCTTGGCACTAGAGCTAGGAAACACATCTTTATAAGATATTTTGACAGCTCGAAGGGTTATGTTATGTAGGGCAAACACCTTGACGGAGGAATGACCGAGATAGAGTCACGGGATGTTGACTTTATTGAGACAAACTTTCCTAGCATTAGAGACGCCAAGAGAGATCTCGACCTCTTTGAGATAGAGGATAAGGAAAAAGTCTCACCTACTCTTGGCGAGGGTGGGAAATTAACTCATCCTATAATCACCAGAGAAAGTGAGATCGATCATTAGCCTAGTTTGGGAAGCTTGGCACTAGAGCTAGGAAACACATCTTTATAAGATATTCTGACAGCTCGAAGGGTTATGTTATGTACTGTGAACACCTTGACAGAGGAATGACCGAGATAGAGTCACGGGATGTTGACTTTATTGAGATAGACTTTCCTAGCATTAGAGAAACCAAGAGAGATCTCGACCTCTTTGAGATAGAGGATAAGGAAAAAGTCTTACCCACTCTTGGCGAGGGTGGGAAATTAACTCATCCTATAATCACCAGAGAAAGTGAGATCGTTCATCAGCCTAGTGGGAGTGTACCACTAGATGATCATTAGGATTTCCTCACACATAGAAGCACTCATGGGCATATTTCCCGTTGTCGTTTTGAGAATGAAGGGGAAGCTCTCATTTGTGTTCCAAAGGATGAGGATGAGCCCACTTCTTTGTGAGAGGCATTCTTCTCACTTGCTAAGGATAAGTGGTATGCTGCTATGGAAGATGAACTGAGTTCTATAAGTAAGCATCAGGTATGGGAGTTAGTTGACCTCCCTCCTGGGTGAAAGACCATTGAAAACAAATCGGTTTTAAAGATTAAACACAAGGCAGCTGGTTCAATTGACAAGTATAAGGCACGCCTTGTGGTGAAGGGATATACTCAAAGGGAGGGTGTAGACTATGATGAGACTTCTCCCCTGTGGTGAGAATTTGCCTCATTTTAGCCATTGTCGCAAAATTGAATTTGGAATTCTTTCAGATGGATGTTAAAATTGCATTTCTCAATGGAGAACTAGACGAGATCTTTATGGATCAACCAATGGGTTTTGAGGTCAAAGGATAAGAGTGCAAAGTCTGCCATCTCAAACATTCTCTATATGGCCTTAAACAATCATCTAGGCAGTAGTATTTTAGATTTCATCATTCTATTACCTCCATTGGTTTTAAAATGATTGAAGAGGACCACTATGTGTATGTGAAATGGTCCAAAGGAAGTTTCCTTATTCTATCCTTATATGTTGATGGCATTCTATTAGCTGAGAATGACAAGGAGATGATTGTCACAACAAAAGAGTGGATGTCCTCTACTTTTGAGATGAAGGACATGGGTGAAGCCAACTTTGTGTTGGCATCAAGATCATTAGGAATTGCTCTAGGAATATTCTTAGTTTGTCTCAAGAGACTTACATAAAGAAGATCCTTGAATGATTCCAGATGGACAAGTCTAAACCCATTGACACTCCCATGGACAAAGCCTATGCTTTGAGCCTTGATGAGTGCCCTAAGATTGATGAGAAGAATCAAATGTCCAAAGTAACCTATGGAGCAGCAATAGGCAGTCTGATGTATGCGATGATGTGCATGTGTCCAGATATTTACTTCGCAGTTGGCATGGTTAGTCATTACTAGAGTAATCCAAGACCACAACATTGGCCGACAGTGAAAAGAATCTTTTGATACCTTCATGGAACCACTGATCTCACGCTCACCTACGGTGGTTTGGATTTGAGATTGAGAGGCTATAGTGATGCTGACTGGGCTAGTGATAGAGATGAGTGTAAATCTACTTCGGGATATGCATTTATCCTTGGAGGTGGGGCTATATCTTGGAGTAGTAAGAAGCAAACCTACATCGCCCTATCCACGATGGAGTCCGAGCACGTCACGTGCTTGGTGGCCGTTCAAGAGGCCATTTGGATGAGGAGGTTCCTACAATGCCTTGGCGTTACTGCTCATTTAGGAGATGCGGTGCTTGTACACTATGATAGTACAACAGTTTTGGCATTCTCTAAGGATCCCAAGTTCCATGGGAAATCCAAACACAGAGATATCAGATATCACTACATTCAAGAAATGATTGCGCAAGGAAAAGTTGCCTTGAAGAATATCTCCACCAGTAGCATGGTGACTGATCCATTGACTAAGCCTATTTCTCGGGACATTTTCTTTACTCATGTTAGGAATGTGGGACTTAGATGTGGATGAATTGTATTTTGAGTTTTGACATTTTCTTTAGACATTATTGTTATCACTATTTAATTTATATATGAGACATATAATTCTTTAGGATGATTTATGTGTGTACACATTAATTTTGTAAAATATGTCATCAGGCTTGAATCAATCCAATCACAAAGGTGATTCACCTTGTCGCTTGGAAACAACGAGCAAGATGAGCCAAATTCACCTTGGCGCTTAAAGATAGCGAGCAAGATGAACAAACAACTTTTTAGCTATGTGGCACCTTGGTTAGAGCTAAGATGAGACCTTTCAATGGTTGAACACAAAGATCTCATGTCTCAGTGTAACCTACTTATAACCGAGTATGAGAATTCAGGAAGGTGCCATGGGGGCGACTGGGTTAATTGACTCAGGCTAGGTGCTTGAAAGTGAAACAAAACCTAGACACGTATGGTGTTCTTTTTATATTATGAGTGACATGCCCACCTTAGTGGGAGTTTCACCATAGCATACATTTTATACTCTATGTGCTTTGTTATAACCGTTTGTGAGACTGACTATGTCACACCCTACCCTTCATATGGCACAAGCATGTTGGCACTGGATACCTTACCGTACCCAGTCAGCTTGCTTAACCCAGAATACTACTCTAGGAGAGTACACAACACCACATCCAAATGATATAAATAATCGGAATAAGAAGAATTTGCAGCGGATAATATAAAATCAAGGATAATACTCACCCAGTGCATCTATGTGGTACCTAATAATATATGTACAAACTTTCAGAATTTACTTACAGGAATCCATTATATTACAATAATCCAAGTATCAAAACATATATACACAAAAAGAATCCTTCCATCTGTCAAACCATAAAAAATTGGTCTCCACATCCATCCTCATTTATACACAAAAATGATCATAATATCATATCTCAAGAAAACTATCCACCATAAACACAATCATCGCACTCGCAATTAGGTCCATAACTGAAATCATAAAAATCCAGAATGTGCCAACTGATCCATAACCATAGCATTATACTCAGTACTAGTAGCCTCTAATTGACTGCTCTCCTCATCTATAGACCAAAGGAAAAAAGGGGGGTGAGCACTAGTAATGCTCAGTGAAAGTGGGGTAGACAAAACACATGCAACCATACACAATACATGCACCACAGATAAAGATGCTGCTCATGAATCCATTTATTTAACTATACAAATTCCCTAGTCCTTTACTAAGTTTCATCACCTATGGGTATAGTGCTATGCAATATAGATGGCATTCCCTACCCTGTAGGTTGGGCCCTGAGGAATACAAGTTCGTTGCAGGTAGGAGCCAGCTAGTCCCGGTCAGAGCCTCGTTCCTCTGGCTAACTCCTAGATGGTAACCCAAATAATAATATACACCAGGCATACAGTACATCATATCCTATCTAAATCCAACTGATATCACACATCTCATCACAAAGTGCACTGCTAATCAAGCAGCCACATATGTTGGGCTTTGTCCATACCTAACCCCATATGGACAACGGTTGTAGCACTTGGGGTTGTGATACCTAGCCAGCATACTAAATGATGCACAACCAATCATCCAAACCACACATGCATACATGGGCACCTGCTCATGACCCATCTCACTTGTCTTACCTTCCACATTTCCATCACCATCAATTCGATCATATCACAAACATAAAAGTAAGCAAATGAAGAAAATAAATGCATATTCACAAACACAACAAGTAATGCATGAACAAAAATAATAAACACACCAAAAGAAGTAAGACAGAGGGGAACCCACTCACCTGGACAATCTGAATCAGTTTCCACTTTTCTAGGGGCTGAACTTGTTCCCTCACAGTTGATTTGAATTCCTAAAAATCAAAATTATATATATATATATATATATTTATTAAAATAGACTTTAAGTTAATTTATACCCTAATCGAGTCACTTTATATTCCCATATAAGCCCTACAGGTCCCCTCTCAGACCCACACTTAACAGTCAAAATCTGAGGGCAAAATGGTCTCTGGAAGCCCAACCGACTGGAGACCCTGCCCCGACTGGCTGGCCGGATGTCTCCCACTGGTTGTGCCTTTTCTACAAAATTTCAATTTCTATCATTTTTTTTGTAGAGTTGTGCCGCTATTCTTATAATGTATTTTCACAACAATGAACATAACTTCAATTTCACCATTTTTTGTACCCCATTATTCATTTATTTTATATCAATTAATTATAATTATTCATTTCAGCAAAAATTCTAGTTTCTACCTCATATTCACATGATTTCATCCACAAGTATGAAACAAGATTAGACTTTCATGATCAATCCCCAGTCTAAGGTTACATGCAGGCATTTAATCATAATTTTTATTTTTCATGTAAGAGATTCAACCTCAATTACTTTGCATGTAACATTAGAGTCTTTGGAGAATAGAATTCAGAGAGAGATTTCATTTCTTCTCTTAGTAATTTACTATTTTGGAGACTTTAAGTGAAAATTTACGTGCTACTACCTCAATTGGCCATAGTATGTGCATCTCTTGTACAATTAAATCACATGTTCCCTCTATCCATCAAGAATCAAAGAAATACAACTCCATATAGCAAGGTTACTTGCTGAAATTTTCAGAATTCTTCCATGCGCAGAATTATTTCATCCCCTTTTAATTTCTAAAAGTCCTTGCTACAGGCTAATCTTAGGTGAGATTATCTTACCTTTTTGCTGACTCCTGCAGAAATCTTTCAAGCAAATCAATTTCTTCTCTAATTTTCTTCTCTTCTCTTCTTCTTCTTCTTTCTTCTTTCTTCTTTCTTCTTTCTTCTTTCTTCCTCTTTACTGTCCAAATAGTAACTTAATGAGAAATGTGGTCGGTGGTGGCTCTTATATAGCCCCACTACCCCTATAACATATATAATATAATATATTATATCCATATATGTATATATATATAATTACCTGATTACAATAATCCAAGTATCAAAATATAAATACACAAAAAGAATCCTTCCACCTGTCAAACCATAAAAAAATAGTCTCCACATCCATCCTCATATATACACAAAAATGATTATAATATCATATCTCAATAAAATTGTCTACCATAAACATAACCATCACACTCGCAATCAGGTCCATGACTTAAATCATCAAAATCCGGAGTACATGCTAACTGATCCATAACCATAGCATCATGCTTAGTAGTAGTAGCCTCTAGATGACTACTCTCTTCATCTATAGATCAAAGGAAAAAAAGGGGGCGAGCACTAGTAATGCTCAGTGAGGGGTGGGGTAGATGAAACACGCGCAACCATACGCAATGCATGCTCCACATATAAAGATGATACTCATGAATCCATTTATTTAACTATACAAATTCCCTAGTCCTTTACTAAGCCTCATCACCTATGGGTATAGTGCTACATGTGAGGGTAGCGGCCGGAGAAATTCCTTACCTTCGGTCCTCTCTTCTCCCTTGCCCTTGAGGGATACGTCGTGTGTGCTTCACTCGTGGGCCCCGCACCACCGTACTGTAGCTCGGAGATACGTGGAGGCCTATTTTGTAGGAGTGTAAAGGTTGTCACTAAGATGAGGGTTTGATGATGGTCCAATATGGGGGATTGGGATCATACAAAAAGGGTTGGAGTCGCCACCTAGGATTATGGGCCTAGGATCCGGGAGTGGGCCTAATTCCTAAGAAAAGGGCCCAAAAGTTGGTTTGGCCCAGAGATTTAGGGTAGATGTCAGGTTACAAAATTGGAAAGGTATTAGGCACCCAATCTACCTAGTTCAACCGGTCTTCCTACTAGATGCTTAAGAACGAACATTTTCCATGATTATTCTTATTCCGCATGAATGGCTAAATTATCACACATAGGTACATTTAACTAAATTTAAATGATTATGTACACTATAACAAGGTCAATATAAAGTCTACATTATGCTAGTTTAGGTGAGAAATTATACTTGAGTTTGACCCCTATTTAGGGTCAAGAGGGGTGGGACCCTGATTAGTGCCGACACGAACTGTCTTTAGGATTCTCCTGGCTTAGGGGAAGATGTTCTTGACCTCCAACTTCCTTTCTTGAGAGATGTTGATTGGCCAGAGTTTCGAGTAGGAATGGTTACTTTTAGGTTTTGACTACGGTATTGATTCGGAGGAGCTTCCGCCAGGGATGGGCTATTTCTGGATTTTGACTGAGGTGGCACTCCAACAGAGCATCCACTAGGGATAGGTTATGGGAGGGCTAGGATGAGGTGGCACTTTGGTAGAGATTCCACTGGGGATAGGCAATGGGAGTGCTAAGCTGAGGTGGCACTCCGACAGAGCTTCCGCTGGGGATAGGCTATGGGAGGGTTAGGCTGAGGTGGCACTCTGACAGTGCTTCCGCTGGGGATAGGCTATGGAGGGCTAGGCTGAGGTGCCACTCTGGCAAAGCTTCCACTGGGGATAGGCTAACTCTAAGGATTGAGGAGCTTTGAAGGCTTGAAGAACACTTCAAAAATCCAAAGAACACTTCATATCTTATGAAGATCTCTCTAAAGACTTGAAGAACCTCAAAGGGGGTGGGAGACTAAGGGGAAACTTTTTCCTACACAAAAAAGCTCACTCTAAGAAGACAAAGGATTGAAGAATTTTGAAGGCCCAAAGAACACTTTGAAGATCTGAAGAACACTTCGGATCTTATAAAGATCTCTCCAAAGACATGAAAATCCTCAAGGGGGGAGGGGAGGAGAGAGGGTAGAGCTTCTTTACTATGGATGCTCCTAGGAGGCTTGAGTGTTTTTTGGTGTCTAAAACCAAAGGGAGGGGGTTTTTATAGAATTTTTGAACCAATGGGGAGGAAAGAGGAATTTCCCCAGCCAATGAGGTTAAAAAGTGATTTTTCTAAACCAATGGGGTGAAAATATGAAATTTTGGACCAATGGGGTGGAGGGTAAATTTCTTTGGCCAATGGGTGAAAAGTAATTTTTTTGGGTCAATAAGGTAAAAAGATGCCTTTTTGGGCTAATAGGAGCTCATGGTGTAGGGTATGCTATTGGGATAGTGTAGAGTGCACAAGCAGGTGAAGAGAAAATCTCTTCACCAATCCGATCATGGGAACACATATTTCGGCCATTCACGACGGCGCACGAGGTTGGGCGGGGGTGCTGGAGGCTAACAGGAGCACTAGAGGCTAGAAGGGGCACTGGAGGCTAGCATAGGCGCTAGAGACTGGCAAGGGAGCTGGAGGCTAGCAGGGGTGCTAGAGGCTGGCAGGGGTACTGGAGGCTGGCAAGGGCGTTGGAGACTAGCAGCGGCGCTGAAGGCTGGTAGGGGTGTGGGGTACTGGTAAGGTGTAGGAGGCTGGCTATGGGCACGCGAGGTAGGGGGTGTGTCCGACGTAGGCCATGGGTACACAGGGCAGGCAGGGTGTGTGCACGGTAGGCCATTGGCAAGGTGCTTGGAAGGCAGGCCATAGGCACATAGGGCAAGCGGGGTGTGAGCAACTAGGATATAATTTTCCAGGAGCGATTGCAGGAGATCTGATAGTCCGATTTTTACGTACCATATATCGTTGGAATCATAATTCTAAGTACTATGCATCCATATGGTCACCTAGGATTGAATTCATTTGTATATGAAATGTCATATTTGGACCCTTCTTTTCTCTCACAGGGTGTTTTTGGGTTTTTTGGGTGAGCATGGAATGTTTCTAGGCTGGATTACCTCAATCAATTATCATCTCTATCGATTGAAAGTAAGAAGTTGCGTCCAAGATCCGTAATTCATCATAGTTAGAGGAGGGTGATAAAATTGGGTGTTTACAGAATGCCCCTCTTTGGCCTAGGCCTGTGCCAACAGCCTAAGGGCAAAGAAAATAACGACCACATTTTTTCATCTAGAGCATGTACTGTCGTCATCTTGCTCACTAATGATGGAGTTGAAAAATGCAACAGGTAATATCTCTTAACTACTTTAAAGTTTAGGACTTACTTAGGCTACCGATTGTAGGAAAGAAATTCGCTGCTCTTCCAATCCTGCATAAGACGTTAGTACTTGATCTTTGACTTTTTCTAGGTTGGGCTTCCATGTGCCAATCTAGGGAATTTGGTATCCAGGCTAGGTCTTTTGAACCAATCTAGGCTATCTAGGACCATTGATTACCAAAAAGAAATTCATTGCTCTCTCAATCTTGTAAAAGAAAAATATTTGATTCTTGAATTTTCCTTGGCCAGGCTTCCATGTGCCAGCTTAGAGAATTTAGTCTCCATGTTGGGTCCTTCGAACCAATCTGGGCTATCTGAGACCATCGATTACAGGAAAGAAATTCACGGCTCTTTCAATCTTACAAAAGATAAAAATATTTGATTCTTGGATTTTCCTTAGTTGGGCTTCCATGTGCCAGTTTAGGGAATTTGGTCTCCAGGCTAGGTATTTCGAACTGGGCTATCTGGGACCGTCGATTACAAGAAAGAAATTTGTGGCTCTTTCAATCATGCAAAAGACAAAAATATTTGATTCTTGGATTTTCCTTAGCTGGACTTCCATGTGCCAGTTTAGGGAATTGATCAATGAGATTGGGCCACTCGGAGTCGATTCAAAGAGATTGGGCCACCTAAGGCCAGTTCAATGGGATTGGGCCACCTGGGGCCTATTCAATGAGATTGGGCCTCCTGGGGCTGGTTCAATGAGATTCTTTCTTTCCTTGATTTTTTCTGTTGATTGGGGTTCTTGAATTTGAGTCGATTTGAACCTTGAATTTAGGCCCTTGAATCTTAAAATTTGGCTCTTGATTTGGAATCTTGAATTTTGAATTTTGATTTGGAATCTTGATCTTTGGCTTTTGACTTGGAATCTTGAATTTTACTTTCATATGCTGCAATTTTATCTACCTCATGAATTTGATTTTCACCTTCCCTTTTCATGTGATATAATTTTCATCTACCACACAAATTTTGAATTGAATTTCACCTTCCACTTTCATGTGATGTAATTTTTATCTACCAATTAAATTTGCTTTGTATTTCACCCTCCACTTGAATTTGATTTACACCATCCAATTGTGTGATATAACTTTTATCTACCAATTAAATTTCATTTTCCACTTGAATTTGATTTACACCTTCCAACTTCATGTGATGTAATTTTTATCTACCACAAGAAATTATTTTGAATTTGGTATTTTGTGGTAAGAATCTTTGAGTTGCATCTTGGAATTAGAATCTCCAATTTTATTTATTTTTTATTTATTTTTATTTATTTATTTTTTTACGAAAAATAATTTTTAACCATAAAATGGTCCCCCTCCTATTCATTCCTTATTCCGATTTTTCTGAGTTGGGAATGATTTGTGAGTGAGTGAGCTCAGATTTTTGTATCTTCTCAAAGATTCAAAGTTTTTTGCATTTTTTTGGGTTTCTTTAAATTTTTTCTGAAGATCTTCAAGTTTTCCTTGAAGTTTTTCATCTTCCCCTTGAAGATCTTCATAGTTCTTGAGGAGGAGACCATTTGGAGAATTTGAAGTCTTTTCGGGCCCTTTTACAAATTATAAAACTTCTTAGGGTTCCTTGTAATTTTTGAGAAATATGATCGAAAGAAGAAAGAGAAGGACCCGGGGAGATATCTGGCTGGACGGCGCAGAGAGTTGTGGTGCATCTTCCCAGGGGATGATAGTCCCATGGACTAGTACATCAGGCGGACGCTCCATAGGACCCGAGACCACATATGCAACTCGGTGTGGGGCACATGGGTAAGTCCTTGAATTTTCCCTTATTCATTATTTTTGTGCATTTATTATTATTACTTTTTATTTAATAATTTTTTTATTTGTTATTAATTTTAGAGGTACAATGAGGGAGTATCACCTACATTGGCCAGGTATGGTCATCCAAATGAGGTCCGGGATTGGTACTAGGTGCTCCCTCGTAAGGTTAAGAGACTAGTAGATTCAACTTACTTGAGCCGATTGGCCTTGCTGCAGACCAAGAACTTTAGCTCAGCATTGGTAGGAGCTCTGATGGAGTGGTTGTGGCCGAGTACTCATTCCTTTCATCTCCCCGCCGATGAGGTTACCATCACACCCCTGTGCTTTTATGCTTTGACAAGCATACCATTTCTGGGGAGGCTCCTATCCCTTCCTGAGACTTTGATAGCACAGGATTTCATAGACCTATGGGTATTGATATCCAGGAGGATCAGACACATGTCCATTTAGGTGTGATCAGTGCCTGTTGGCTGAGAATGGACCTAAGGGTGAACCTAGGTAACTTTGCGCAGATAACCTACTCTTTCCTCCTATTTGGATGACAGTGTCTCTTTAGTGATCTCTGAGGTGGGGTGGATATTCGCATGGCTGCCCTCTTTCGGAACCTTCGGGAGGTGGACTCTTGGGATTGGGGTGGGGCCGCCTATGCATACCTTCTGTGGACCTTGGACCTACTATCATATGGAGATTAGGGCCTCAAGGGAGCAGGCTACATTCTCCAGGTGACTTCACATTTTCCTTCTTTTTTTTTTTATTGCACCTCCTTATTTTGATCTTTAAAATCAGCCTTGGTGTTTTGAATACGTAGAGATTATATCCCCCTTACTGAAGGATCCTCAAAGCTCACCCTTCCCCATAGCTACAAGATGGGGAGACAGCCGGGTATTGAGGAGTCAGCGCCATCCTCCCGGAACCATTGCCCGCTCTCTCTTGAGTGGACTCACAGAGGTTAGTCATGTTTGGTATCAAATTTCCTTTTGCCTTGTGCAGTACTTACCTCTTCTTTGACATTGTAGGTTAATTGGCGACCATTCCGGCACCTCAGATTTCCTAACCCCGACGAAGTTGCTCGGGCCAAGTACCTAATAGAGAACCGTGTAATGTTTAGGGGTATCTGGGGCCACGCTTGGTATTTGGGAGAGTGCCTCACACCCCATTGGTTCGATCCTACTATTCGCTCCCCTCCTTATCTTCCTCCATCTACTATGCATTATAAGGAGCATATTCCTGCGGGTTACGTTGAGGGATTGGCTTAAGGGGTATGCAATGACTCCCTCTTAGATCAGGATAGGGATTATAGGGCCTTACTTGAGGAGGAAATGGTCTGTGCTCCTTTTGGTCCTAGAGGGCCACTGGTATGTTTCCCCTCTCGAGCATCCTTTTCATATTTCAAATCCTTCTCTTTGTTCTTAATCGATGTTCTTTCAGTGGGGGACACGGCATGTGGACAGTTATCTACTAAGAATTATGGTAGAGCGGTTTATGAATGTCTTCGTGGTGGACTTGATTTTACTAAGGATGATGAGAACGTTAACTCCCAAATTGTATGGAGAGACCGTTCTTATTTGTGCCGAAGCAATTTATTAGCACAGCCGAAACGGGTGAAATCAAAGGACATTACTGGAATGCTACGACAGGTACATGTGAAGAAATGATCAAAAGGGTTGTATTTTCCAGAGGAGTTCCCCTCCCTCTCAGTCACAAGCAGGTGCTGCTGCCTCATCCAAAGCTGGGTCTTCTACTATTGTGAGTGGACCCCCCTCCCACTCAGTCACAAGTAGGTGCTACTACCTCATCCCAATTTGGGTCTTCTACTATTGTGAGTGGACCCCTCTAAATGGCTACCATTCCTCTATGTGGTTTCCTGGGCTAGTCTTATCCCAACGTAACCTATCCTGGCATCCCTCAGCTCCTGGAGCGTAAATTGGATAGAGATGCTTCCATCGGACTACCCATTCCATATGACTATGTGAGTATCCAGGCACCTCCCATTTGATTGGTTCTTGAATTCTTTTGACTAACATGCTCTTCCTCAGGTGTCCCCGGAGGTCTATACTGAGATCAAGAGAATGCATCAGAGTCTATGTGAGGTTGTGGTTGACAACGTATCCTCTTGTTCTTAGCCTCGTCCTTCTTCTTTATCACTTCTTTTCTTGATCATTCCCTATATTTCCCAGGAAAGGGATAACAACGCCTTAAGGAGATAGGTTAGCTCTTATCAACAAGAGAATGCCCATCAGTAGATGCAGATTAAGGATCTCACACAGAGATTGGCGAGTTCAGGATTAGCACCTTCCAGCTCTTCGGCCTTCCATGAGGATGATGCCGAGTATGGTTCAGACGAGGATTTTGACTCCTAGAGATTTATTCTTGTAGTTCCGACAAACACAAACATATGTATATCTTTTTCTTTTTCTTTTCCCTCCCCATGTTTGTTCATCATTTTTTTTTGGCATTTTATGAACGAAAACCTATCTTTGGCACAAAGAAAATCTCCCTTTGTTTATGGTTTTGAATTTTCAGGCATAATCAATTTCGTAACTCAATTCTCCATTAGAATAATAGGGATAACATGAAAATCCAAATATCTCCTCATTTTGCTACCAAGTGAATTACATAAAAATAACTTTCCTACCATAAACAAGATAGGTAGGTAACAATATAGGGAGACAGTTCTTCGGGTGGGTAAAAATTCACCAACTCCTCTGGGTCCCCTTGTTTCTATCTATACTGTCGGCTGATATACGTAAGCAAATAAAAGGACATGTGAGTCAATCCCATCAACCTAACGTAGTTGCATCTAAGGGTCTTCATCAGAAAATCCTCTTGTGGCTTCCCTAGGCATCCCCATGCAATATCCTTTGTAGTTCTTCTATGTAGGTACTCTTTCCAATCAAC
The DNA here is from genome assembly GCF_013358625.1 of Macadamia integrifolia. Lineage (NCBI taxonomy): Eukaryota > Viridiplantae > Streptophyta > Magnoliopsida > Proteales > Proteaceae > Macadamia > Macadamia integrifolia. The sequence continues at coordinate 119,405 of NW_024868395.1, read as the reverse complement.
AATGAACTTAAATTTTTGGGGCTTCTCTCCTTTCTCGGTAACAAAGAGCTCTGAGTTGACCTCCATTTAACGGCCTGATTAGCTTCAGTTTCTTAAGTAGTCAAAGTTGGAAAATAGCAAGACTTCCATGATAATGATCAAGTCCAAATGTACAGCTATGGCTCATGTCATCAAGTCTTTTGAATGTCTCTGCAAGGATTGTAGGAATGATATCTCCTCCTTTCTTCAATTCCTTGACCACCTCTGTTAGAACAAGTAGTGCACCACGTCTAGGAATTCAGAGAACATAGCAAGCTATCATGCATAATAGATAAGCATCCTGCGATCTTTGCTAATGGACTCCCCCCAATGGAGGTACCGAATGAAGATCCTAGCCACCTTCAAAATGTCAATCTTCCCATATCTAATGAACTGCTTCATTTCCTCCTTTTCCCATCGAAAAAAATCTTGAATCACCTCTGAGTGGTCTTCCTTGAAAGATGGTTGAATCAACTTGCCCTTAGGTGGAGATAGCATATAAACTCAAAATTCTTTGAGAGTTAGACAGGTCTCAACCAACCCAAACCAAAATACAAGAAGATCGGCATCCCAATGCTGAGGCACCTATCGAAGCAGATTGTGATGTAGCTCGATGCACCTAATCTGGCTAATCATTGACATACTCATAGATTCTAGTAGTCCTGGTGTCACCACACTTATGCCCATGGTTCATTTCCTTAATGTCACATCTAAAGAGTCCATGACTTTTCCTAAAACCGTCATAAGCAAAGAAGAGATATGATGATTTTTTAAAGTATCACTTATTAGCTATTGACATAACCAAACCTTTACCACTGTTGCATCAAAATCCTCTTTTTTGACTAATCAAGGGTGGGAAATGACCTAGCCTTGATACACTAGTGTCAGGTGGTGACTTTTGGGGGATGGAGTTCTGGATAAGAATATGGAGGACCATAGACGGATGACGGATGCCTAATGGCCTTGCATGCCAAATGGTGATACTTGGGGGACACAAGCTATGATGATCTTTTTAGATACCTTGATTATTAATCTAGTAAACAATTTATTGCCTTGAGATTGTTGAGACCGCACTTGTACATGTCAAGTTGCCTATGTATCCCTTGAGAGGAATCAGGTCTAGCATAGTTCGGGCTATTCACCCTTCAGACATAATATTTCTTGAGTTGATCCATATTGACCAATCTGGGTATTTCTTCGCCATTGTGGTCTATGAGTTTTACAGCCTTGCCTAATAGAATCTCTTTGACAGTGAATAGGCCACTCTAGTTGTGCCTGAATTTCCCTCTTGGGTCATGAATTGGGGCTCTTTGTTCTCGAAGAACAAGTTCACCCTCTTCTATGTGACGGGGCTTCACATTCTTGTTGAAGGCCCTTACCATTCTCAGTTGATATTTCTTTAGTTTATTCATGGCCTTCATACGTCTTTCGTCAAAAAAATTGAGCTCGTCGTGTCTGGCCTTCACCCATTCTCCTTCAGGTAACTAACTATCAAGAAGCACCCTTAGGGATGCTACTAGGATTTCCATGAGTAGAACCACCCCGACCCCATATACCAAAGAAAAAGGAGTTTCCACTGTCAAGGATCATACAGAAGTCCGATATGCCCTAAAGCAAGTGGTAACTTATCCGCCCAATCCTTTGTAGACACCCAATTTTCTCACCCTCCTCTGGCTATGATGAAATATGGATCTTAGATGCGACTTTCGGCTTCCGATCAATGAGATGATGATGGAAATATTCCCCTACCCAAAACCCTGAAAATCCCCATGTGGGAGAAAAGAGGGTCCAATTTTGACTTTTTATATATGAAGGAATGTGGTCAAGATGACTGTATAGATGGATAGTGCTCAGAAATACGATTCCAACAATATATGGCACGTCAAAATCAGACTAACAGATCTCCCGCAATCATTCCTGAAATATTACACTTTCTCACATGTATGCTGTGCACACGAACAATCCCACTGGAAACCTAGAAAAATCCCCTACCTACCCCAAACGCCCAAAAATTCATCCCTTATCTACACAAATAACCCAAAAACACTCCTAGACATGAAACCCTAGAAAACCTCGTGCGAGAGAGAAGAGGGTCTAATTTTGAATTTTTTTATACGAAAGAATCCGATTTAGATGACCGTATAGATGGATAGTGCTTGAGATTACAATTTTGACGATATATGGCACGTCAAAACTGGACCAACAGATCTCCTATAATCATCACCAGAAAAACCAGTGAATTACGCGCGTTATGCGCATTAGCCAGCACGCTAGCCCGCACGTGTGCTTACTGCCCATGGGGAGCAACACATGGTCGTAGCATATGTCACCCAAGCTAGCCCACCCTATGTGCACTAGCCCCCTGCCATGCACACCAACCTACCCCTGCCATGCACACCCACAACCCATGCCCCCGTGCCCCGTAGCCCGTGCCCCTGTGCCCCGTAGCTTGTGCCCTTGTGCCCCATAGCTTGTGCTTCCACACATAGGTCTGTGCCCCTATACCTAATGCCTGTAGCCTCGCACCAGCCTGCCTGCCCCCATGCCTCAAAGGCCCGCGGCCCCACACCCCCTGCCCATGCCCCCACCCCTTGTCTCGCACCCCCATGGGCACAAACCCATGCCCCTACGGGCACTGGCCTGTGCCCCTACCTCATGCTTGTGTGCTGACCAACAGGCAAGCCCATGCATGCAAGCACTAGCCAACAGGCCAACCTGCATATACATGCGCACCATGTGCTGCCAACTTTCCCACCCACGCACCACTACCCGTGCACCATGAGCCGCACACCCATGATATTTCCCGCACTGCCTGGCCCCATGGCCTATGCACTTCGACCCAATCATTCGCGCCACCGAAAATGGCCGAGATGGTGTTTCCACTGGCCTGGTAGGTGAAGGGATTCCCCCTTCATCCACTTAAAGCCAAAAAATCTCTTTTGTGCTAGTAATTCTCTCTCCCAAAAATCCCTATTGTACTTAGTGGACAAAAGCCCTCCCCACCCATTTTGGTCAAAACCCCTCTTTTACCCAGTGTATAAAGGTCCTCTTCCCCCACTTTAGACAAGAACCTCCTTTTTGTCTGTCGGGCAAAGAGGTTCCCCCTTTCCTATTGGCCTAAAAAACCTATAAATAACCCCTCCTTTGGAAAAAACACACCAAAATCCCACCTCACTCCATTATAGTGAAACTTTCCTCCCCTCCCCCTCTTGACTTTCTTTGGATCTTCGGAGCGATCTTCCTCAAGATCCAATATCTTGTTCGGATCTTTGAAGTGTTCTTCAGGAATTTGAAGATCTTCAATCTAAGTCCTTAGTTCAATCTAGTTTTGTGAAAAGTAGTATGTTCTTCAACCCCCTCCTTTGAGTGTTCTTGAGTTTTACTAGAAATAGAAATCCCTCCCCCTTGAGCTTCTTCGGGTCTACGAAGAGATATTTGTTAAGATCCAAAACTTTGTTTGGATCTTCAAAGTGTTCTTCGAGACATTAGAGATCTTCAATCCATTTTTATGTCAATCCGTTTCTTTCCAAAAATAGCAGTCCTAGTGGAAGCCCTGTCCGAGTGCCCCTGGAATATTTTCAAAAATAGCCATTCCTAGTGGAAGCTCTGCCTAAGTGCCACCTTAGCCTAGCCTTCCCCTAGCCTATCCCCAGCGGAAGCTCTATCGGAGTACCACCGAATTCAAATCTGGATATAGCCTCCTCTAGCCGATGCTCTGTTTGAATCCAAATCTGAAAATTACCTTCCCTAGCCGAAGCTCTGTCCGAATCCAAATCCAAAAGTAACCGTTCCTAGCCAGAACCCTGCCCGTAAACCATCACAATCAACATCTCTCAAGAAAGGAAGTTGGAGGTAAAGACCATCTTCCCCTGAGCCAGGAGAAACACATAAAATAGTCCGAGCCAGTACTAATCAGGGGCCTGCCCCTCTTGATCCGAAACAAGGGGTTAAGTTAAGGTATAATTTCTTAACCAACTTGTTCTAAAGTAGACTTTATATAGACCTTGTTTTAGTGTATATAGTAGTTTGAATTCAATTAATGTAAATGTGTGATAACTTAGCCATGCATGTAGAATAGTAATAATTATGGAAAATGTTCGTTCTTAAGCATCTAGTAGGAAGACTGATTGAACTAGGCAGATTGGGTGCCTAACACCTTCCCAATTTTGTAACCTGACACTTACCCGAAATCTCTGGACTAGACCAACTTTTGGGCCCTTTTCTCAGGAATTGGGCCCACCCCCTGGTCCTAGGCCTATAACTCTAGGTGGTGACTCCAAACCCCATTTGTATGATCCTAATCCCTGTATTAGACCATCATTAAACCCCCGTCTCAAATAACAAATTTCACACTCTTGCGAAATAGGCCTCGACGTATCTCCGAGTGGCAATACGGAGGTACGGGGCCAGTAAGCAAAGCACACATGACACGAACCTCTCCCCTCATATGAAAGAGAAAGGGAGGAGAGAGGATGGGATGTGAGTCCTTTTCCCCCTAAGGGAAGGGAGACATCTCATCATCTCCAGCCGCTACCCTTATAGAGGCGACTCCACAGGGGGATAAATGTCAAACTTCCAATACTAGATGCTACCTTTAAATGCAAGAACATTTTCCACCATATTTGTTTCAAAACATGTTTGGCTAACCCATGTTTGTAATTGTATTCATAACTGCATAATGCATCGTGCTCAAAGTGAAATCATTTGGCGAGGGTACTCCCTGTCATGCTTGCACCCTTGGGGAGGTCAGTGCATGACATACTAAGTACTCTAAGAGCAAATGATACTCGCTTCCTGCACAAGAATGGAAGGTAACATCGAATGACGAGGATGTTGTAATTGTTCCAGCACCCTCGGGAGGTCCGTGCACTTTATGACATTCTGAAATCGAATGTGTCATCAAACAGTGAGGATGTCTGTAATTGTGCACACACCCTTGGGGAGGTCCATGAACTTTATCATTCTGAGATCGAATGATGGTTACCCTACATTACACTTTTGAACATAATCACTCACGGTTCTACCAACCCATGGCCAGTTGCTTAACCTTGTGTGTAGTTATGAGTAATAGGCAAGGAAGTCACCCCCTTGATCTCGTACCTACGGGTATATCAAAAGGATCATGTACCTTGTGTAAATAGATCCTGTCAAGGAAGCCTTGTCAGTCCTATTGCATCCATCGCATGCTTGCATCATATAGAAAATAGATGAAGATGCTAAGAGCGCCACAATCTAACTGTAGAACTTGTTTGCGGTCTTAAAAAGTAATATTCCTATATTATATTCCCATCGTAAAGAATTGCTTTCCTTAGTGGGTTTCAGATAAAAGGTGTCCCTCCTCCTTAAGGAAAAAGTCCAGACACGTGACTCAGGGCCAATCTCGTCAGAGTCACGTCAAGTCCCAAAAAGTCCCGAGAAAATCTTAAGAAAGGACACCTAGTGGGAAAAAGTGTTAGGAAAGCATGACTTTATTACATGGAATGTCTTATGGGAATATTCTCGATAATCCATTTATATGAATCTTATGACATTAGGTGGACCAGGGCATCGAACCCTATCCAACCCCTATCATTAAGCGGATTAACTTTGGATGGATTGTTGGTTGTTAATCTACTGAATGTGTGAACAAAGGGTTGGGAATTCAAGAATCTCAAAATAAGCCACTTTTGGTTCAGGCACAATTCCATACTTCAAGTATTCTCTGTGGTCCCTTTGGATGAGTCAGGGTAATCGGTTGACTCGCCTAAGTCCAGTATCACCTCCGTCATCTCTCCGAGATTATCTACTACCAAGTGATTACAGCCTAGTTAGTACAGATCCACACGACTCTGAATCACACGAACAGGAAAACAGCTACGGGTGACCTTGCAAACAGAACTAACTAAAGTTGAGAGGGATAGCTTAAATATTGTATACAATTCAGAAACCTCCTAGAGCTGATCCCAGGAATGAGCCAGCACCAGCTATGGGAGATATGGAATAGAATGGAGCTATAAGTTATCGCAGGAACTCTTCTCAAGTTGACTCGGAAGAACCAGAGTAAGTCAGGCCAACCAGTCAAAGAGGATCCTCACCTACCCGTCCAATTGGTCAACTAGGTGTCTATTCCAGGGTCCCTCCTCCCAGGGTAATGATTGAAGATGAGGAAGAGGAGTTTACCGCACATGTCCGAATGGAGCCTCTAAAAATAGAGAAAGAAAGGAAACTCAGAGAGCAATTAGAGAAGTTGAAAAACATGATTCGAGCAAGAAAAGGCTCAAAAAGTCAAACAATGGATTCAGAGGAAATGAGTTTCTTCTCTGGGGCAAGAATTCTCAAAAAATTCAAATGCCAGACTGACCCCAAGGCTAACCTCAATTTTTCTCAGCATCGCCAAGTCATGGCACCTTGTAGATAACCAGATGGGGCAAGCCTTCATGCTGACCCTATCGGAACCAGCACTAAGGTGGCTCACACAGTTGGAGTCATCCCAAACTCAGAATTAAGCAACGGTGGTGAAAGCCTTCACCAAACAATACTCATACAACACCGAAGTAGATGTGAAGCGATGAGAGCTTGAGACGTTGAGGAAGCATCCTAGAGATGGATTCACTGCCTTCTTGATGAGGTTTAGAGATAAGGCCGCTAAGATGGCAGATCGGCCTTTGGAAGTAGAGCAAGTGGAGATGTTGATAGAGAACTTATCAACACCTTATTATGATGTTCTTTACTGCCAACATCTATAGAATTTTGATGCCTTGATAACCACCGGCACACGAGTGGAGAACAGAATCCTAAGGGAGGCCTAGTATCAAGGATCCTCCCAAGATGTAGGGAAGAACACCGGAGTTAGATGTGACAAGAATCTAGAAACTAATATGTGTTGTTTTATGATTGTCCTTGTTGGCAACCTGGCCACATGGCGGTGATGACGTGGCCATTTTGGGTGACATGGATAAAAATGATGACATGGTAGTGTCCAGTGTTACCGATGAGATAACAGAGCCGCTTGGTATGCATGGAATGATTTGATACATCCTTAGTATGTGGTGCGGGTTTCTGGGTCAAAACTGGTAAAATTGGCCTATTTACACTCGGGGCATTTTTAAAAGTGAAAATGACATTTTTGGAAGATCTTTTCTTCATAAAAAATATCGATTACAATTTATTAAGTCCAGTGCATCTGATTTTGTCGTATTTCGATACTGTATGAACAAGTTATGGCATTTGTGGCAGTCGAGGGTAGTTTTGACATTGAAGATGAATTTTTTAAAGGAAGTGTTCTCCATATAACAATACGATAAAAATCCAATCTTTTCAACGGTTTTGATTTGATCATGTTTCGATTCCGTATGAGAAAGATGCATCATTAAAAATGTCTAGGGGCATTTTGGTCTTTTTATATGGTTGATTCAAATGATTGAGTCTTCTGGAAAGTCGTAGAGAATCCAGTTATGGTTCCAACGCACTTTGTTTCATCTCGATCGAATATTGTATGAAAAAGTTATAAGTTTTTCTGTAAAGCCAGTTCGAAAATCCAAACCGAAAATTCATCAGTATGCTGTTGGTGTTGGGTGGATTTTTTGGAATTTATTTTTGAAATTTGAAGGGCTTTTATGTAATTTTGAGATTTTAAGGTCTTAGTTGATAAGGGTTGTTTAGCACTAGAAATATAAAGGCAGGGGCTTATGTGTATATAAGAGAATCAGAGGGATCCTTAATACACGGCTCAAATTGAGCCACATCAGTTAGATTCCAATCTGATGGTTCATGCAAGAGCTTGCATTGAAGATGCTTACCTGAGGCTTGTCATTGGTGGAGTGTATTAGATATGATGGTGTGGCGCCTCACCATATTGAGTCTTGATTGTGTGTAGCGCATGTGCATAGAATCTATAAAGAGATTCTCCATCTATTGATTTAAGCCGATCATATCAGATCGGTTCCGATCTAATGGTCAAGATCGATGGAGCTTTATTAAAGTTAGCCAACAACATACCATGAAACTCGCTACACCAACCAATTGGTGATCGACAATGCGTCTGACAATGTCAGCGCGTACGTCATTATGATGTCATTGAGATTCAAAACCTATGGTTTAGATCTATTGTCCGTTGGTTTAATCGGATGGCTCAGATAAAGAGATGCCTTTTGATGAGATCTATGGCTAGTTCTACACCTGTATTGCGTGCACCGTCGGTGTAGCCTATGCCACCCCTACGAAAATTCCATTTCAGGCTATCTCATTGCTCCAACTTCAAATAGTCATATCTCCCTCATTTTAACTCGGATTTGGGTGAACCAAGTTACAACTTCTTGGAATGAAGAAAAATGAGTTTTGAGTGAAGAAAGGCTACGATTTTGGTAAGAGAAGCTTCTCTCTCTTTGTTGGTCCTTGAATGAACATGAATACTTGATGATAAATGTTATTAGGCCATTAAAGGAGGTAAAAGAGGTGGTCGAGGTGTGTTAATGATACATTAACTCAAAACCAAGGAGGAAGAGGAGAAAGTAAGGATGTGTTTGCTTTGAAGAGCAAGAAGCTAAGGAGAGAGAAGATGTGAGCACCAAACTTGTCAGTACAAGTTTTCAGCCATCCCAGGCAATCGGTTGTGAGATTCTCTAACCTTTGATTTACATTACATGCATGTATGTATGTTAGGGTTAGTTGTGGATGAATGTATACATGCTAGGTTAGTTGTGGATGAACTGTAAGTATGCTAGCTAGTTGTAGATGTATATGCTAGGCAAAGCTTGACTGAAGGGTATTGATATAAGCCTAAATTTACTGTATTCTTTATTAAGTGCTTAGTGGGTGCTAAGCACCGGAAGTGGGTGCTCCCGTATAGTGGGTGCTACACATTATACCGACACTGGGAGTGCCATCTCAGCTTCGGCTTGAGAAAATTAGGTGTGGGTGTAGTCAAAAGTAGTGTATTGAATAGGTACGAAGCCTTTACAGGCACTACTCCGGGATTGTAAGAAAATTGTCGAACGTCATAAAAATCGTGTTGTGGGTGCTTGTTGTTTGTATTTTGTATTGAAGTGCATGGAATATGGAATGGGTGTGCACACTTGGAAGTGCCTATGAGAGGCTGAGTGTGCATACGACTGTACGTAAATAGGGACAGGTATATCAGGTTTTTCTTGGCCAGACATCAGATAATTTTTTTTGGGGAGCAGAATTAGACTCACTGATTCACCCCCCTCTTAGTGACTGTCGGGTTACAACAATTGGTATCAGAGCCGATACTCAGTGATAGTTTGATCAACAGTTGAGTGATCCCCAGAGGCAGTGACAGTGACAATATGGCAGGTGAAGGTTATTCAAGACAAGCACCAAAGTTTAATGGATCTGATTTTATCTTATGGAAGAGGAGAATGTAGTCGTACCTAGGTTCACTAGGTTATGATTTTGGGCATTAGTTCTAATTGGGTACACAGAACCTGAAGGAGGTCCAGTTGACAATGAAGCTAAGAAGGCTTATTGTTACAATCAGAAGGCTATGAATGCAATATTCTCAGCATCGGATAAGAGTGTGATGGCTAAGGTAATGGATTGTGACTCAGCCAAGGATATCTGGGGAAGACTGAAGAGCATTGATGAAGAGTCTGAAGAATCATTTAATGACAAAGATGATGAGGCTATGTTCATGGTCTCAATAGATGTAGAAGAAAACAAAGAAGATTCTTCTAGCAAGGAAGATTCTACAGAAGAAGAAGAGGAAGATGAAAAATCACATCTAGAGGCTGAACTCACAGTTGCTCTTAGAGAGCTTAAAAGAGAAAGGAAGAAAGTGAAAAAGGTCACTTAAGACCTTAAGGGGCAAGAACAATTAGTTCTTGAGTTGAGAGATCAAGCCAATAAGTTAAGGAAGACCTTAGATGACATTGAGTATCAACTCTCACAGAAGACCATTGACTGCAACACTCTTGAGTTAGAGAAAGTGGCTTTGAAAGCACAACTAGAGGAGCAATATGAGATTCTTGCACAATTTGATGGTTATGCAGATGAGCTAGCCTTATTAAAGGCTAAGGTTGAAGACTATGGGAGAACTGAGATTGAGAGAGAAGACTTAGAAAATGAAGATGTTGAAGATGACTCTACTCCAAAAGAGCATCCTAATAGTAAGAAGCTTAATGACATCATCAATGCTCAAAGACCAACTCACTTCAAGTTTGGGCTTGGATTTGTTGGGAAATCTTTCAAAAATACCAAGGCAAATGGTAAGGGAACAGTACATAATCCTATCAAAGTCAATGACAGGAATGCTCAAAGAGGAAAGGCACATGTTGCTACTGCTGGCAATGTCAAGAGAGCAGTACAAAAAGATAGAGTGCAGACTGGTCCATTCAGAAGAGGAAATCCATCTATATTCCATAAGACTAATCATACTAGATAACCATAGTTGGCAAGGCCAAGCAGGAGAGCAGAGAGCTATGGATACAGTCAAGGTCCTCAACAGAAACCTAGAGCATTTAACAACTTTAGAGCTCCTTACAGATGGCAGATGGAACCTGTGATGCAGAGGCACACCTTTCAAGGTTATTGTTACAAATGCAACACTTTTAGACACAATATCTCAGATTGCAAGTTCAACATCGGTCCAAGGAGTTATGTGGACAAAAATATTTTTGTACATTTTATGGAGAAAACATTTGAATGTTACAGATGCAACAACCTTGGACATATTGCAAGGAATTGTAGAACTGCGTTTCCCCCACCAAGACATGAGAATAGAGGTAAGCAGAGAGTTTTCAGAAACACGGAAGATGATGAGATGGAGAGACAGTTCTCAAGACAAAAGAAAGCAAAGAAATCTCAATCTATCAAGAAAGTCTAGGTTCAGAGAGAGAGAGAGTAGAAGATGAAGAAGATGTAGCAGCATTTGTTATTCAGAGAGCTTTTAAGGCTCAAGGAGACTCTACTCCATGGATTCTTGATAGTGGTTGCTCAAGCCACATGACAGGAGATAAGGAAAGGTTTGAATAATTACATGAATTTGAAGGTGGATCTATGAAGTTTGGCAACAACAATGGTGCCAGAATTACAGGGAAGGGGTCCATAAGTCTGAACCATGGGAAGGTGAAATCCCTAGATGTCTTATATGTTGAAGGGCTCAAACACAATGTTCTCAGCATCAGTAAAATTTGTGACAAAGGGCATGAAGTAACTTTCACTAGTAAAGGGTGTGAGATAAGAAGATCAAGCAGTGGAAAGGTTGTAGCTAATGGACAGAGAACTTCAGGGAACTTGTACACCTTGATAGAGTTAGAGAAAGATTCTTGCATGGTCAGCATAGATGAGGAGACATGGTTGTGGCACAGAAGACTTAGGCATATTGGTTTCAAGAACCTTACCAAGATTTCTTCGAAGAAGGTAGTGAGAGATGTTCCTGAGTTGAAGAAACTCTCTAATCCTATATGTGCATCTTGTCAGAAAGGAAAGCAAACCAGAATCTCCTACAAGTCTAAGGAGTACTATTCCAGTTCTCTATTGCAGTTGATTCACACAGACCTATGTGGTCCTATGAGGACACCTAGCACCTTAGGAGAGAGATACATCATGTTGTTTTTTGATGATCATTTAAGAATGGTGTGGGTGATGTTCTTGAAACATAAGTCAGAGGCTTTAGAAAGATTTAAGATCTTTAAGAAGCAAGTTGAGAATCAGATAGGGAAGAAGATAAAGTGTCTGAGATCTGACAGAGGAGGTGAGTATAGTTGGGATGATTTTGAAGAATACTGCTATGAGCATGGTATCAGAAAACAAACTTCAGCTGTAAGAACACCCCAACAGAATGGTGTTGCAGAGAGAAAGAGTAGAATAGTGTAAGACATAGCCAGAACAATACTGGCAGAGAATGATATGGGTAAAAAGCTCTGGAAGGAGGTAGTTCTAACTACTGTGTACATCCATAATAGATGTATGTTGAGACCTCATGAAAGCAAGACTCCATATGAAATCTAGTTTGGAAGAAGGGCTACAGCAAGACACTTCAAGGTCTTTGGTAACAAGTGTTACATCAAGAACACAACTCAAGATTTGGGTAAGTTTTATGATAGGGCTGATGAGGGTATATTTTTAGGCTATTCCACTTCAAGTAAGGCTTATAGATGTTACAACAACAGACTTGGAAAAATTGTAGAGAGTGCTGATGTCACAGTTGATAAAAAAATGGATATTCCTTTAGGCTTAGGAAATGATCTTCTAGAATTTGAAGATCTTGATGATGAGAATGACCTGGATGATAGTAGACCCAAAAGCAAAGACGAGGTTGATGTTAAACAGACTGAGGTAGATTTAAATGAGCAGAGGGGACACAACAGAGTTGATCAACGAAAAATAGATGAGTTAATCATTGGTGACCCCACTGTAGGTGTTCAGACTAGAAGAATGAAGACCAACACCTACTCTCTTCTTTCAAAGATTGAACCAAAAACTGTTGATGAGGCAAGCAATGATGAGAGTTGGATGAAGGCCATAAATGAAAAACTTGATTACATAGAGAGGAATGACACTTGGGATCTAGTCCCTAAGTCAGTTGACAAGAATGTGATTGGTACTAAATGGGTTTTCAGAAACAAACTCAATAAAGATGGTCAAGTGGGGAGGAATAAAGCAAGACTTGTATGCAAGGGGTATGCTCAAGTAGAAGGCATTGATTTTGAGGAAACTTTTGCTCCAATGGCAAGACTTGAGGCTATCAGAATATTCTTGGCTTTGTCAGTGTACAAGGGGTTCAAGGTCTATCAGATGGATGTCAAATCAGCTTTTCTAAATAGAAATTTGGAAGAGAAGGTTTACATAGAACAGCCTAATGGGTTTTAGCTGAGTGAGGACCCCACTCTTGTGTACAGATTGAAGAAGGCATTTTATGGTTTGAAACAAGCTCCAAGGGCATGGTACTCCAGATTGGACTCTTACTTGTGCAAGTTGGGTTTTAAGAAAGGCTTAGTGGACAGTAATCTCTACATCAGAACTGAAGAAATCAGTTAGCTTATGGTGGTTGTGTATATAGATGATATCATATTTGGGGGTGATAAAGATAAGTTGTGCAGAGATTTTGCAATGAGGATGCAAGATGAGTTTGAGATGTCCATGTTGGGTGACCTATCATTCTTCTTGGGTTTGCAGATCAGTCAGAAGAAGGAAGGTATCTTTATATCTCAGTCCAAGTATGTGAGGGAGATGTTGAAGAGATTCACCATGGAGGATTGCAAGCCAGTTAGTACACCTATGATGACTAGGTGTAAGTTGAGTAAGGAAGATTACTCTCCATCAGTTGACCAGACCTTGTATAGGTCAATGATTGGTAGCCGATTATATCTGACAGCTAGTAGGTCTGACATCTTACAAGTTGTGCATGGTAGCTAGATTCTAAGCAGGACCAAAGGAGACACACGTGGCAGTAGTGAAGAGAATTTTCAGATATCTGAAAGGGACTAGTGAGTTTGGGTTATGGTATCCGAAGATAAAGAACTTTAGTTTGTCAGCTTTTTTAGATGCAGATTGGGCTGGATGTGTGGATGACAGGAAAAATACCAATGGTGGTGTATTCTATTTAGCGAGCAGCTTGGTGGCATGGCACAGTAAGAAGCAAGAGTTAGTCTCTCTTTCAACTGCAGAGGCAGAATACATTACAGCTACATCTTGTTGTACACAAGTGTTATGGATGAAGCAGATGTTGAATGATCTGAGTGTGGAGGTTAAGCAGGCAATGCCACTATATTGTGACAATACTAGTACTCTCAACATCTCCAAGAACCCAGTGATGCATTCCAGAACGAAGCACATTGCTATCTGGTATCATTTCTTAAGAGACAAGGTAATGGAAGGTGAAGTAAGGATGGAGTTTGTTTCCACAACAGAGCAAGTGGCTGATATCTTTACTAAACCACTTCCCAAAGATCAGTTTGAGTTCCTCAGACAGAAAATGGGAGTGGTGGTTCTTCCCAAGCACTAGGGGCATTGGGAGAGGGGGAGCAAGTTACTTGATGTTGCTACCCCCATATTGGACTCAGGGGGAATCCATTAGTTCCACCCTTTGTACTTGTTGCTAAAGGGGGAGAGAGTTACTTATTGGAGCTTTGGAGTGTATTAGTGATGAGGTGGTTGCCAACAACTCCAAAGGGGGAGATTGTTGTTTTATGGTTGTCCTTGTTGGCAACCCGGCCATGTGACGGCGATGACGTGGCTAGTTTGGGTGACATAGATGAAAATGACGACATGGTAGTGTCCAGTGTCACTGATGAGAGAACAGAGCTGCTTGATATGGATGGAATGATTTGATACATCCTTAGTATATGGTGCGGGTTTCTAGATCAAAACTGGTAAAATTGGCCTATTTATGCTTGGGGGCATTTTCGATAGTGAAAATAACATTTTTGGAAGATCGCTTCTTCATGAAAAATATATATTGTAATTTATCTAGTCTAGTGCATCAGATTTTGTCATATTCCAATACCATATGAAGAAGTTACGATATTTATGGCAGTCGATGGTAGTTTCGGCATTGATGATGAATTTTTTAAAGGAAGTGTTCTCCATGTAACAATACGACAAAAATCCAATCTTTCCAATGGTTATAATTTCATCACGTTTAGATTCTATATGAGAAAGATGCGTCATTAGAAATATCTAAGGGAATTTTTATCTTTTTACATGACTGAGTCAGATGATTGAGTCTTCTGAAAAGTCGTAGAGCATCCAGTTACGGTTCCAACACACTTTGTTTCATCTTGATTGGATAACATATAAAAAAGTTATAAGTGTTTCTGTCAAGCCGGTTTGAAAATCCAAACCAAAAATTCATCAGTATGCTCTCGGTGTTAGGTGGATTTTTCGGAATTTATTTTTGAAATTTGAAGGGCTTTATGTAATTTTGAGATTTTGAAGGTCTTAGTTGATAAGGGGTGTTTAGCATTGGAAATATGAAGGTAGGGGCTTATGTGTATATAAGAGAATCAGAGGGATCCTTAATACACGGCTCAAATTGAGCCACGTCGGTCAGATTCAGATCTGACGGTTCGTGCAAGAGCTTGCGTTGAAGATGCTTACCCGAGGCTTGTCATTGGTGGAGTGTATTAGATATGATGGTGTGGCACCTCACCATATTGAGTCTTGATTGTGTGTAGCGCATGTGCATAGAATCTATAAAGAGATTCTCCATATCTTGATCTGAGCCAATCATAACAGATCGGTTCTGATCTAACGGTCAAGATCCTAGTTAGTTAATTCGCGTTTTAAACGCGTTTTAAACGCCGTACCGTATTTTTGGCGTTTTAAACGCCGTTTGCCGACCTATTCACAGAAATCCGGTAAAAAATGGGAACGGGCATATTAAAAGTTTAAAACGCGTTTCAAACGCGTATCCGTTTTTTTACTATAAAAAAAACGGATATTAAAAAATACTTAAAATTCACTCTCGGCCGTTCGATTTTGCCCATTCCCAAATCAAAATCCCCCATTTCAATTGAAACTTCAACCCTAACTCTCACTTCCTCTCTTCTTCTCTCCCACCGACGGACGACTGACGACTGACGACTGGTCATCAGTTTCTCGTGAACACGGTGCTGCCGGAGTTGTCTTCGTCTCTACGATCCAGGACGACGACGGCAGCCAGTGGAAACACTTCACCTGGAGACTGGACGACGACGACGACGACTGAACGGAAGACTGGAGACTGGACGACGATGACGACGACTGAACTACTGGACGACTGAACTACTTTGGACTCGAGCTCGACTTCACCTAACTACGGCGGGCGACGACGAGGGACGACTGACGACTGACGACTGGTCATCAGTTTCTCGTGAACACGGTGCTGCCGGAGTTGTCTTCGTCTCTACGATCCAGGACGACGACGGAGGCCAGTGGAAACACTTCACCTGGAGACTGGACGACGACGACGACGACTGAACGGAAGACTGGAGACTGGACGACGACGACGACGACGACGACTGAACTACTGGACGACTGAACTACTTTGGACTCGAGCTCGACTTCACCTAACTACGGCGGGCGACGGACGAGGGACGACTGAACGACTGGACTTCACCTCACTACGGCCGACCACGGACGACGGACCAAGGACGACTGACGACGGACTACGGACTACGGACGACGGACGACGGACGACGGACGACTAACGACGGACGACGAAGGACTACGGACTACGGTCAAACACCGGATTCGACTTCACCCCTGTTTCTATTGTTGCAGAAAGAGGTTTTTGATTTTTTTCCCTTTTGATTTCTTTATATTTTGTGATCTGGTTAAATGAGCCATACATAGATATAATACCCTATATGCCACATCTGTCTGACCAGAGCTTATCAAGCTGTTTAAAAGGATATTGCAGGTTCTTGAATTTGGTGGTATTCCCTTCTGGTCCATCTCATCCAAAACCCTGTAGGCATTCTTGAACCTATTTACTTTACAGAAAGCACCAATTAAAGCATTATACACAGCAACATCAGCCTTTACTCCATTCCTCTCCATCTCCAGAAATGTGTCTACTGCATCTCCAATCCGGTTCTCTATCCCATAAGTATGAACCAAGACGCTGTATATAAAAGAAGTTGGCCAACAACCACTACAACTCATGTCTCTAACAACTCTGTGGCAAGCTCTGACACTGTGAGTGTAATTCCGCTGCTTCCCGGCCCATTCAAAGAACCTATAGGTCTGAAATGAATACCAGCATTTTCAACTCTCTTGAGGACATCCTCCACTAAATCTGGTGATACTCTTACTCCGCTCTCATTGAGGCTGGTTTCTAGCTCTACATTTGGGCAAGACATGATAATTTTACATATTCGTTTCACTGGATCAGAAAATTCTTATGTTCTTCACCACAAGCTTATTCATGCAATGCACTCCAAGCTCTTGTTTAACATACTACACATGAAAGGGAATTATTCGGAATCCTTCTATCAGGTTTTCCACAATATTCACCTTTAGTTAGCAACAATTCTAAAAATATATAAGATCAACCCTACTTGGTTGTCGGCTTATAGGTAGATATATCCAGATTCCAGACTTTGATTTCACCTTCACGATTGCTTTTTTTTTTTAAGGTGCAACATGTGGCTGTTTGGATCAAGAAGGATCTTGCAGAAATTTCAAGAAGCTAGTTCACAAACTGGCATCTGCTGCATCATTGGGTTGATTCTCATTAACCCTTGTTTTTTTATACGGATCCGATAGACCATACATAGCTTCCAGCCCCTTATGATTTAGCATCTTCTTTTTATTTTTTTCTGGGTTATATAGGAGAAAAGGTTTCTCTCTGTTCAGTTGCAGAAATTATTTGGTAATTTAGAATCACTTTGTTCCACAATTTAGTATACTTTGTTAAAATATGAATGAATATTTGATTGTTAATCGTTAATTCTTTATTCTCAATTCTCATATGTACTCATCATATATATTAAATTTGAATAAATATTTGATTGCATATTATGTAGGTACTTGATATTACTGAAAAATGGTTAGAAAAAAGGATAAGTTTTGGGAACATGTACAACAACTTGGGCCGAGCCGTTTTAAATGCAATTATTGTGAACTTGACTACTCTGGTAGTGTTACTCGAGTGAAAGCTCATTTGGCTTGCTTGACTGGCCATGATGTTCAAATTTGTACAAAAGTCCCTGATGCAGAAATGAATTTGAGTGCATCTAAAAAGAAAAGGACGAATGAGACCCTAGAAAGTGGAATTGGCTCCACAAGTTCTCTTGGTAGGAGCATTCATCAAACCACAATGGTAGAGTTGGCTGCTAAACAAGACAAGAAGTCATTAGAAAAGATGATAGGAGAATTTTTTGTTAAGAATAACATTTCTTTCAATGTTATTCAGACAGAATCTTTTATTCAAATGATGAAAGGTGCTTGTGCCTATGGTCAGGGTTTTGTTATTCCTAGTTACTCTACTCTTCGTACCCGTTTGATTCCTGAAGCTAAGGTAGAGATCATGGAATATGTGAGCAACATAAAGTCAACATGGGGTGGCACAGGTTGCACAATAATGTCTGATTCTTGGACTGACCTAAAGAAGAGGTCTTGGGTCAATGTGATAGCTTATTCTCCTGGTGGGGCTGTATTTCTGAAGTGTATTGATTGTGGTTCAAATAGTATTACTGCTGAATATCTTTTTAGAGAAATATCTAATGTTATTGAAATGCTTGGACCACAACATGTTGTGCAATTTGTTTCAGATAATGGTGCTAACTATAATTGTTGTGGTGATATGTTGATTGGAAAATGGTCTCACATGTATCGAACAAATTGTGCTGCACATGGGATTAATTTGCTTTTAAAGGATATCCATAAGCATGTTAGATGGGTGAGGGAAATTATTGATGATGGTAAACATGTAGTGGATTATATGCACAGGCACACAGCTATTATAGCCTTAATGAGGGAATTCACAAATGCCAAAGAGATTAAGCAGCCTTGCAAGACAAGGTTTGCTACTAATTTTTTAATGCTCCAATCTCTTATTGTAGTTGAGAATGAGTTAAGGCTATTGGTTGCATCATCTGAATGGAGAGGCTTCCATTGCAATAGAGTTGAAATAGCATTAAAGACTGTCAGGATAATTCAATCTGATATATTCTGGGAACAGGCAAAGGAGGTTATTGCTTTTATGGATCCTCTCATCAGGATTCTTCGCCTTGTTGATTCAGATGGTTCCACTGCATGTTACTTGTATGAAGCAACTGTTAGGGCAAAAGAAAAATTGAGGAAGTTAAAGGAGAGTGATGGAGTAAAGTACTTTACCATATTGGATTTGTTTGATACAAGGGTGGAAAAGAATATAATTCATCCTGTTCATGTGCTTGCTGCAGCTTTAAATCCTAATAATTTGTTTGATGGTGGACTTTTTATTGAGACAAATACAGTTGTGAAAGCTCAAGAATGTATTGTGGCAACCATGGTTCCTCAAGAAGATTATGAGCAATTCACTGCAGAAATGGTTGAATATCGAATGAGGAACCCAAATTTGTTCAATATCACAGGAAAGTCTTTAATGAAAACTAACCATCCAAGTAAGTCTGTTAGTTAATTAAGTTTATATTTCTATTTGTATATCATCCTTATATGTGTTTACTTGTGTTAATTTGATATGTGTTTACTTGTGTTAATTTGTAGGGATTTGGTGGGAATATATGGGTGGTTGTCTTCCTGTGGTTCAGAAGGTTGCTTGCAGAATCTTAAGCCAACCTTGTAGTTCCTCTCCTTGCGAGAGGAATTGGAGTGCTTGGGACGCTGCACAAACAAAGAAGAGGAACAGGTTAACTCCAGAAATGTTAGAAGATTTGGTATACATTAGAATGAATTCTTTGATGAAGGAGAAGTATGAAAGCCGAGCAATTCAGGATACAAAACCTATTGACCTAGAGAAACTTGGTGATTTGCCTGATGTAAACATTGAGTTGGAGACAGAGAGACTTGAAGAGACATATGTTGAACCTATTCATGATCAACCTAATTCTATATTATGATACACTTGTGCTTTTTTTTTTAATGAAATGGGATGATGTAATTTGGATGATACATTTTGGATTATGTAGTTTGGATGATGATTTTGGATATTTAAATGATGTATTTTGGATATTTGAATGGTGTATTTTGGATCTTATATTAATCTTTGGATGGATATATTTTTGATGTTATTTCATGACATAATAGGTTTAGAATTTGAATTGAAATATGGATATTATCTATATTTATTTTGATTGTTATCCAGGTATTTAGAGAATTATTATGTCAATTTATGTCTATATATTGCCGTTTTTTTTACACTGTATTATTTAAATATAAACGTTTAAAACACGTACCGTCCGTTTTTTATTTTTTCCCGTTTTTTTCGTATTTGACCGTATTTTTGACCGTCCCGTTCACGTTTTGATCCGTTTAAAACATGTCCGTACCGAACAATGTTTTTTTGCCGTTCCCGTTTTAACTAACAGAGGTCAAGATCGATGGAGCTTTATTAAAGTTAGCTGACAGCGTACCGTGAAACTCGCTACACTAACCAATCGGTGATCGACAACGCATCTGAAAATTTCAGCGCGTATGTCATGATGACATCATAGGTTTAATCGAACGGCTTAGATTAAGAGATACCTTTTGATGAGATCTACGGCCAGATCTACGCCTCTGTTGCTCGCGCTGCTGGTGTAGCCTACGCCACCCCTACGAAGATTCTATTTCAGGCTATCTCATTACTCCAACTTCAAATAGTCATATCTCCTTCATTTTAACTCGGATTTGGGTGAACCAAGTTGCTACTTCTTTGTTTTTTCAAGCCCTACACTATGGAATGAAGAAAAATGAGTTTTGAGTCAAGAAAGGCTATAGTTTTGGTGAGAGAAGTTTCTCCCTTTTTGTTGGTCCTTGAATGAACACGAATACTTGATGATAAATATTCTTGGGCCATTAAAGGAGGTAAAAGAGGTGGTTGAGGTGTGTTAATGATACATTAACTCAAAGCCAAGGAGGAAGAGAAGAAAGCAAGGATGTATTTACTTTGAAGAGTAAGAAGCCAAGGAGAGAGAATGTGTGAGCACCAAACTTGTTAATACAAGTTTCCAGTCATCCCAGGCAATCGGTTGTGAGATTCTCTAACCTTTGATTTACATTATATGTATGTATGTATATTAGGGTTAGTTTTGGATGAATGTATACATGCTATATTAGTTGTGGATGAACTATAAGCATGCTAGCTAGTTGTGGCTGTACATGCTAGGCAGAGCTTGACTGTAGGGCATTGATATAAGCCCAAATTTACTGTATTCTTTATTCAGTGCTTAGTGGGTGCTAGGCACTAGCAGTGGGTGCTCCCATGTAGTGGGTGCTACACATTGTACAGGCACTGCGAGTGCCATCTCAACTTCAACTTGAGAAAATTGAGTGTGAGAGCTTCCGACTGTGGGTGTAGTTAAAAGTAGTGTATTGAGTAGGTACGAAGCCTTTATAGGCACTACTCCAGAGATGTAGGCAAATTATCGAATCTCGTAAAAACCCTGTGTTGTGGGTGCTTGTTTTTTGCATTTTATATTGAAGTGCGTGGAATATGGAATGAGTGTGCACACTTGGAAGTGCCTATGAGAGGCTGAGTGTGCATACGACTATGTGCAAACAGGGATTGGTATATCAATTTTTTCTTGGCCAGACATTAGACAGTTGTTTTTGGGGATCAGAATTAGACTCACTGATTCACCCCCCCTCTCAGTGACTGTTGGGTTACAACAATATGGTGAGTGTAGTTTAGCAATCCAACCCGTCAGCCACTTCTTCACAAAAGTTCATAATACAAGCAGATGCACCCTCCTAGAAGGCCCCTCGTCCAAAAAGGCAGTGACAACATTGTATGAGAAGTTAAAGAAACAGGGATTGCTAGGGACAGTGGCTCTAAGAGCAATCAACAACCCTCCTCCAGCTTGGTATAGGGATCATGAATATTGTGCTTACCATACTCAGAAAAGGTACACCACTGAAATATGTATAGGTCTCCTATATGCGATCCAGGACTTGGTAGACAACGGGACCATTAAAGTCAAGGTTAAGCAATCTCCCAATTTCAACACCAATCCACTCCCTCATCATGTGAACAATGCAGAGGAAGAAGCCATAGGAAACTAATGAGTCAAAGGGCTGGAGTCATAAGGGCCCCTAAAAGAAGAAAATCCTCAGAAGAAGAACCAGAAGATCGGACTCCCGCCATTCATGCTTCCTCATCAACAGAAGAATCTGTCGTACTATATTACCAACCTCCATCACACCTCCCACCTTCACCATATTATCAGCCTCCACCATACCATCAACCTTCCCCCCACCATCAAAGCGAAGCAATCTCCTCATCCTATCATCCCCAATCTTCATATCCTATGTAATATCCTACTTCTTAAACCCGGTCTGATTACACGGTTGACCCGGTTTAACTATGCAGGACCTAAATCAGAGAGAGTTAGAGTGGGTTCCTTATGGACTATAATGGCAAGGGTGACCTTAAACACCGGCTAGCCCGACAAGTCTGAGCCAGTCCCAGAAGAGACGGGAATACCCAAGCCGTGTACATGCACCTATCATAAGGCCATGTATGGATAAAGCAGGTATGTAGCCGTATATTAAGGTATATACGTATATTACATCGTATGCCAAGGATGGGATTCTCGCCGAGGCCCGAACTCTATCAAAATCCTAAGTTTTGGCCCTCAGGTGGGCGCATCCACCCACCTGAGTGACCCACCCATGTGAATTACTTAGTATTTTAAAGAAGTATATATAGCATTTATACTTTCTTTTCTTTTCTCATTTATGACACTCGCACGTTGGTGAGAGGAGTAAAGAGGAGAGAGAAAAGAAAGGGAAGAAGAAGGGAAGAGAAGGAAGAGGAAGAAGAGAAGGATTTCAGCGGTGCCGAGGCTTGATCTTCCCATTTCGACGCCAGAAGAGTGATCTTCAACACTAGATCTACATTTAGAGGTAAGCAAAGTTGGGTTCCTTAAACATTCACCATACCCAAGCAAAACCCTTAATTCGAGTGGGGTTTCTTGAGATCTTGTAAATCCCCTTTGAAATGATGAATCTAAGGTTTAATAAATGATTTATGTGTTGATCTTGAAGGATTTGAAGAAGTATTTACAAGGTTGGAGAAGCATTGTGGATTTGAAGTGATTTTTGGGGTTTGAAGGTGTTTTTGAGCAAAGAAGGTAAGATGGCTTCCCATTCCTTAAATCTAACCTAGATCTAGGTTAGAACCATCCTATAAGACTTTGAAAGTGTGAAGAATGGGTTTGAAAAAGCCCCATTTGAATCCCCAAAGAATGGGGAAAGTTGGAAAGAAACAGCAGGTTTCCCGCCAAGACCGGTGGGCCATCTGGCCTGCCTGTGGGCACCCGCCTGAGAGGGCGGGGCCTTCGGGCACAACCAGTGGGCTAACCGGTGGGCACCCTGCCCGCGGGTCTTAGCAGGCCCCCTGGCCCAACCGGCGGGCCAATCGGTGGGCCAACCTACCTGCCGGTCCAGACCGGTGGGCCAGACAGCTGGGCTGTCTGACCCACTTGAGAGGCTCCGAATGTGATTTTTCCTTCCGATTGGGCCCAAATCGGACGTGTGACCTTCTTTTAGGATTCTAAACATGATCCTATCATTGGATCGTGCTAATTTTGATTCTAAAATGGTGAAGTACTAACCCCGCTCACTCATGATAGGTTCACCAAATCCTACGCTTCTCGCACCGGATCTCACCCGTACCGAATGGGAATCCTTGTACACTACAGGTAAGTGAGGAGAGGACATTTGGCCTTGTTTCAAGGCATTTTTTGGCATTCATTTAAATTGTATCTAGTCTAGTCATGCCATCATGAAAATGCTATGTAGATTAGTCATCCTCACAGTGTCATGCATGTGTGCTATGTTTACTTTCTAAATGCCAAGTGATGAGATGCTTAGGTGATTGAATGTTGACATCATTGTGCATGATGCATTAATAGACTAGATGCCGTAGTCGGCTTGGAAACGAGTGCATTGGTGGCCCGTGGTATGGGACGCGGTGGTACTATGCAATCGTACTATTGTCATATAGGAGCATGCGGTTTAGGATTTTCACCATCCCATGCTACGACCCTTCCCAACAGGGGTTAAGGTGTTGGGTTACCATTTGGGGGGAAGCAGTGGTCGCGGTTGTCGGGTCACTATGGCGGTTAGACATAACGCCCGGCGGGTCATTAGGACAGTCGGCAACCCCGATGGTATATTCAAGAGGGCCAATCGTACTGCTTTTAAATTGCTGGAGTCAGCACCTTTAATTTCAATCATTTACTTTTCTGTTGAGAGCCGGTGGTTGGCATGTTTTTATTTTTTGAGTACTCACGGTAGGTCTTCTCTGACAGCCCTATGGGCGTATCACGGGATGGAGTTCACGGCTCGTACCTGGAGTATATGCGCCCTGTGGCTGTAGTAGCACTAAACCCAAAACTTAGTAATGTTGCTTAGGTGGATGTGATTTAAAATGTATTGCATAGCATGTAGTGCATATGATTGTGTTTTGTTGTGTGGACTGTCGTGTGGTCCATCTTTCCACTTACTGAGCTAGTGAGCTCATCCCATGTGTGCACCTCTTTTTAGATTATTTTGCAGGTCATCCATCTGAAGAGCACGGGTCGGATCCCATGGTTGAGTTCCCTGAACAGGATTGGTGGGCCCCTGAGGAGTTAGAGCACGGCACTGACTGCTCGTGTGAGAGTTGTGCTGCGGGATCGCAGTTGTGATGCCGAGCTGAGCTCCACTTTTGAGGCTGAGCTGAGCTCTACCATGTGATGCCGAGCTGGGCTCAACCCTTGATGCCGAGCTGAGCTCTAGCCTTTGATACCGAGCCGAGCTGTATACTCTGATTTTTTATGGTTTCCTTTATGTACTTGATATGTGAATTATACTTTTATTATGTAAATATCATGCCTTCGGGCCCACATGTATATAACTATTGTATCATAATTCGGGTATCAAGTATTATGGGAATATTCACAGGTAAACCTAGTCTTCTGCTGATCTGATGAGCTTTTATTAGTTGTGTGTATGCTATGGTGGAATACAGTATCAGATGATCCTGGCAGGTTTGGGTTAACCGGTGTTAACCCGATCACTGGCCTGATTCGGTGTGAACGGGGTGTGACATCCTACCTCTCACATTACATTATCTTTATACCATCCTGCTTCTTACCCCTCATCACCCTCATACCAATCCCATTCTCAAGGTTCGGTATATAATCCAAAAGAAGGATGGACAGATGGGTTCAATTGGAAGGATATGCTTGCACTAACAGATTCCCCAAGATGACCTCATCAATAAGATCAGTGAATGCTTTAGGAGAAGACCAGGAAAATGATCCCATTTCTCTAATTCATCCCATTATATATTCAGAGGATGATCCAGAGGTAATTGAAGAGGTTGTAGTTGATCTTCTCAGAGCAATAACCGTATTGGCCATAGGGGAGAAGATCAAAGAGTACACCTCCCTAATCCATATAGGGAGTGACACAGAGGATGATGAGTCAAGACTGGTCCAACTTCAAGCCATTGATGTCAAGACCAACCCTATGGAAATCTTTCTATCCATATGCTCTAAATACTACTAGCGTTTGGATGCCAGAGAATTTGATGGTCTAGAAGAATCTGATGAAGAACCAAGTGAGGGGGAAATTAGTGAAGAAGATGATGACGATGGCGATGAGGATGAGAATGAGGTTGAGAATGATGCAGATAACTTTGATTCTCAAGAGGATGATGGGTATCCAGACTAGGATGACTACCAAGGGCCTTGCTACAATGATAATGACAATGAGTCAGAATATTACTCACCAGATCATCAGATATGTTTCTTAGTCTATGCTATTGGTGGTGATGATTTAATAGTTGATGCGATAAGGGGCATTTATCCCTCCCTCTATATGGGAGGAGGAGATGATTTTACATCAGATTTATGAAGTAATGAAGGATCTAGAGAGCCGATGCAAGTTTATTTAGATGAACCCGAACCCACATTAGAGATGGAGGAAAAGCTGTGTGAAGTGTACTCCAACACATTAAGAATACAGGAAAAGGTGGATGAAATTGACAATATGCTGGGTGAAGTAACTATCAGTGATCGTTACTACTATGAGTATTTGGATGATCTGGAGGAAATAAGGCCAAACGACACATTCGAAGAGGCAGTAGATGCTGTATTCCAATAGCTTTCTAATGCAGTCAAAAAGCTATGAGCCAAGGCTATGGATATTTATGGAGGACATCGACTTCCCACTCCAAGCAGGGAGGGAGAATCAGAAGAAGATGATGATTCCATGGTAGGGATAATCACCATAACCAATAGTGATGATAAAGATTGTTATCCCATAGAGATTATTGTGAAGAAACCTGTCAACGTGATGGAAATTAGAAGTGGAAAAGACTACAAGGGCAAGGCTCTAGTAGTAGAACAATCAAGGACTAATGAGGCTAGAACTAGCAGCTTAAAGAAAGGACCAGAGAACCCAGTCTTGGCTCAACTTAAGAAGTCCCAAGCAAACATCTCAATTTGGGGAATGTTGATGGCATCCCCCACACACCATAAAGAAGTCTTAAAATCTCTCACTAATGTACAAGTGTCGATCGAGATAAATTCGACACATCTGGCATATATAGTAGGGGCAACATATGTGGTACAATCCTTGATGTTCTTAGATTTAGAGCTTCCTAAAGGAGCCCAGCACAATCAAGCTCTGCACATCACAGTAGAATGCCTTGACAAAGTGGTTCCTTAGGTTCTTGTTGACAACGGGTCCGCTTTGAATGTGTTATCCTTGAGATTGACAAAGAGTATTGGCATCAACTTAGAAGAAATGAGGCCACCCACCCAAACCATACGAGCATATGACAATAATAAGAGGAAGATCCTTGGCATCATTACCCTTTTCGTCAAAATTTGCCTGGTGAAATTTGATATTGATTTTTAAGTCATTGATATACTGGTAGCCTTTAACATGCTCTTGGGAAGGCCTTGGTTGCATCCTGCGAAGGCAATGTCCTCTAGTCTCCATCAAAAAATGAAGTTCATTCATGAGGGAAAGGTGGTCACAGTAGCCAGAGATCCCAAATTAGCTAACACTTTGGCCAATATTGAAAATGGGGAAGAACAAGACCAGGAAGTTCAACTGAGTGGTTTTGAATTAGATACAACTTGTGCAGCCATTGCCAAAGAAGGGCCAAACGAGGAAGTCCTAGCTAACTTTGAAGCCATCTGGAGTCTGCCAGTGAATCAGATGATGAAGAATATACAATATTTTCTTGGTATGCGACTAGGGAAATATCATTTTGGAGTTTCAAAGTAGCCTAGTTTGGTGGTGAACAAAGGAAAGAATGGTCTCAAGTACACTCCTCCCACCACCAAGGGGCAGAAAGTGCTAAGGATGACTAGAAAGATCTCTGTCTCTTACTAGCCTACTCTCAATGGGTATTTTGTAAAAGAAGGAGAGGATTTCCCCTTTTGTGGAAATGTGGAGCCATGGTTTGATGAAACCGCAGCAAAGTTGCAACCAAGATTTGAAGTGTTTTTTCAAGAAGAGTTCGACTAAGTGACTCATGAAGTGGAACAACAGAAAATTCTAGTCAATAAAAGTGACTGAGACAGTTGCATCACTGGGATAGCAAAAATTACATTGATTGAGACTGAGTTTTCCTCTGGTGATCCTACAACTTTCATACAATCAAGAGAGGTACCAAGTCCTCGAGTCCTCCTGAAAGAGAATGGGAAAAGAAGATAAGGCTCACCTGGAGTCTACCACTTCCTATTGATTTGAAAGGCTACACTTGCTCCCTCCTATAAGAGCGAAGAGCCTGAGAGCTATATGAGCTCAAGCCTCGTCCTTTCAGAGGAAGAAGTACACATGCAAAGCAAAGAAGAGCATAGAGAATGATGGTCTGTATGTACTGTGCCCGAACCAACTGCAACTAGAAGGCTAGTGAAGGTGGTCAAAGATGTGACCGAGGCACTTGAATGGCATCCCTCAACAGGCTTGAAAAGTTGGACTTCATAGAAAAGGGATTGAGAAGTCTCCACTAATCTTCACCCCTTAGAAAGTTCGGCTTTCAAGAGCAAGAGATTGATCAACTGGTATTCGTGAAGAAGTGGGCACTTCTCTAGAGGAACCATTGCGCCACTGAAGACATAGCAACAACTTTCTCAGAAGAAGAAGAAGGCCCTTTGCCCCACCTCCTCATCCATCAAGCCATTGAACCACTCTTGAACTGAACAAGCATTGGAGAAAACTCTAAGTTTGCTCATGCTAATGACTCAACCAGCCTGAATACCCCTGGCAAAAGCATCAAGCCAATTATCAAGTCTGTAGTCGAGTCTGTTGTTTATGATTTCTTGTCAGCCTCCCCTCTTCAGGAGAGTCCAGAGTCCTTGTATGTTGAGTCTGTTACTCCTTCTTTCATGAATTAAATTTCTGATTCCGAGTATGACTTGCCTCCTTTTTCTGATGATGATCTTAATAAATATTAAGAATCAATAAAATAATACAAGCCAAAGAAAGCCCAACCCATCCGTGAGGATACTCAGGTTATTATTCTAGGAACTGACCAATGCCTTTGAGAGGTAAAAATTGACACTACCCTTGATGTCGAAGAAGCAGAACAGATGATTAGTCTTCTGAAGGAATTCACCGAGGTCTTTGCTTGGGTCTTATGAGGATATGCCTGGTATTGACCCAAACATCATACAGCATCGATTGCCTACTTACCCTGGGGTGAAGCCGGTAAAGCAGAAGCTCCGAAGAATGTGGCCAGAATGGAGTGAGAAGATAAAAAAAGAAGCTGTGAAGCAATGGAATCCAGGGTTTTTACAAGTAGTGAAGTACCCCCAATGGTTGGCCAACATTGTACCAGTACCAAAGAGAGATGGCAAGGTACAAATGTGCATGGACTTTCAAGATCTTAACAAAGTAAGCCCCAAAGATGACTTCCCATTACCTCATATTGATGTATTGGTGGATAACACATTGGAGTATGCTTTGTTATCTTATGGATGGATTCTCGGGATACAACCAAATAAGTATGCACCTAGAAGATCGTGAGAAGATAGCCTTCACCACTCAATGGGGAACCTATTGTTACAAGGTGATGCCTTTTGGACTAAAGAACTCCAGGGCAACTTATCAAAGAGCAGCCACGGTCATATTGCATGACATGATGAACAAAGTTGTGGAAGTCTTTGTGGATGATATGATAGTGAAGTCAAAAGATCGACAGGGGCATATTCCCATGCTAAGGCATTTTTTTGAAAGAATCAAGAAGTATTAGCTAAAGTTGAACCCTCAGAAGTGTGTATTTGGAGCAACAACTGGAAATTTGTTAGGTTTCTTGGTAAGCAAAAGAGGCATTGAAGTCAACCCTATCAAAATCAAGGCAATTCAGGAAATGCCCCCACCTCTAACGGAGAAGCAAGTACAAGGATTTTTGGGTCACATCCAGTTTATTAGCAGGTTCATAGCTTAGTTGACTACAATCTGTGAACCAATTTTCAAGCTACTGAAGAAGGATCAGCCCTCAGAATGGAATGACCAATGCCAACAATCTTTTGAAAAAATCAAGGGATACCTCATGGACCCACCAGTTATTGACACCGTCGATGGAAGGAGAACCGCTTCTAATGTATCTATCTATGGGAGAATATTCCATGGGATATTTGCTATCGCAAAAGGAGATAGAAAAGGGGGCAGAGCGTGCCATATAATACCCCAGTAAGAAGTTCCTAGAATATGAGACAAGGTACACATCTTTGGAAAGAACCTGTTATGCGTTGATTTGGGCAACCAAAAGATTGCGACACTATATGGTTTCCTATCTGGTGCACTTGATCTCGATGATGGATCTCATCAAATACCTCTTTGAGAAACTAGCCTTAACAGGAAGGATGGCCCATTGGTTGCATTTACTATCATAATTTGACATCACCTATGTTACTCAAAAATCTATCAAGGGGCAAGCCATAGTCGATCATTTGGCTGCCCACCTCACAGAAGATGGAAGATCCTTAGATGATGCATTTCCCGATGATGGAATCGCAATGATGGAAGAAGAAGACATAGTTAATGAATGGCGGTTATTCTTTGATGGAGCAGCCAATCAGAAGGGATGTGGTGTGGGAGTATTGCTTGTCACTCCTGGTAGTCTTTATTTGCTTTCATCATTCCGCCTCGATTTCCCCTATACCAACAACATTGTTGAATATGAAGCTTGTGCTTTGGGACTAGAAATGGCCCTAACCAGTGGGGTTAAAAGGATCAAGGTGTATCGAGATTCATCCATTGTCATTTGTTAGGCGCATGGAAAGTGGAAAACTAAAGATGAAAAGCTGAACCAATATTAAGAACATTTGGAAGAGGTAATTGAACACTTTGAGAAGATCTTGTTTGAATACTTCTAGAGAGATAATAACAGGGTTGCTGATGCCCTTACAACCTTGGCTTCCATGGTAGAATGTAACCCTATGGCTAGGGTCTGACCATTCTTGGTGGAACAAAGAAGTAAGCCCATTTATCAAAATTTGGTGAATTCTCTCACTATGGATGGTTGGTCTTGGTTTGTGTACATAGTGGATTTCATCAGGGAAAGGAAGTACCTGGTTGAAGCAGTTGACAGAGAAAAAAGTTTTTGAGAAGGTATGCCACCCAGTCTATTCTTCAAGAGGATCTACTATACAAGAGATCCTATGACAGAATACAATTGTTGTGTGTAGATGAGGAACAAGCTACAACCATCATGGAGGAAATTCATCAAGGTCTTTATGGACCCCACATGAATGCCAAGATTATCTAAGAAGATCCTCAGGTTGGGATACTACTAAAACACAATAGAAGCAGATTGTGTGGACTTTGTTAAGAAATGCCACAAGTGTCAGATATTTGCTAACATCATACATATCCCACCAAAAGAGCTGCATTCGCTCAGTTCACCTTGGTCATTCTCCACTTGGGGCATCGACATCATTGGGAAGATCAACCCCAAAGCATCCAATGGTCACTAGTTCATCTTGATAGCCATTGATTATTTCACCAAGTGGGTAGAAGCTTAGTCCTATACAGTCCTCACGTCTGCTAAGGTAGCCAAATTCATCTAAGAAAATATCATCTCTCGGTATGGAGTGCCTCAAGAATTGATATCAAATCAGGGATCCCATTTCTGGGGTAAGACCGACAAAATCTGCACAAAGTTTGGTATCAAAAGGAATCGACCTACCACTTATAAGCCACAGACCAATGGGGCAGTAGAAGCAGCCAACAAGAACATCAAAGTCATCCTGCAGAAAATGGTAGAAACACACAAGGATTGGGCTGATAAGTTACCCCTTGCCTTATGGGCATACTGGACTTCTATACGATCCTCGATGGGGGCAACCCCTTTCCCTTTGGTGCATAGGGGGTAGGTAGTTCTACTCATGGAAATCTTGGAAACATCCCTAAGGGTGCTCCTTGATAGTCAGCTATCTAAAGGAGAGTGGGTGAAGGCCAAACATGACGAACTTAATTTTCTTAATGAAAGGTGTATGAAAGCCATGGATAACCTAAAGAAATATTAACTAAGAATGGCCAGGGCCTTTAGCAAGAATGTGAAGCCCCGCCACATAGAGGTGGATGAACTTGTTCTTTGAGAACAAAGAGCCCCGATTCATAACCTAAGAGAAAAATTCAGGCCCAACTGGAGTGGCCCATTCATGGTCAAAGAAATTCTACCAGAAAAAGTTGTGAAACTCATAAACCACAACGGCAAAGAAATACCCAGACTGGTCAACATGGATCAACTTAAGAAATATTATATCTAAAGGGGTGAATATCCTGAACTACTTCAAACTTGATTTCTTTCGAGGGATACGTAGGCAACTTGATGTGTGCAAGTGTGGTCTCAACCATCTAAATGCAATAAATTGGTTCCTTGATTAATAATCAAAGTATATTAAAAGATCATCATAGTTTGTATCCCCCAAGAATCACCATTTAGCATAAAAGGCCATTAGGTATTTGTCATCCACCCATTGGTCCGTCACTTCTTATCTAGGATTCTATCCCCTAAGAATCGCCATTTGGCATGCAAGGCCATTAGGTATTTGTCATTCAGCTATGGCCCGTCCACTCTTATCCAAGATTCTATCCCCTAAAAGAAAATCACCACTCGACACCAATTTATCAAGGCCAATTTATTCCCCACCCTTGATCAGTAAAAAAAAAAAAAAAAAAAAAAAAAAAAAGAGCATGATGCAACAGTGGTAAAGGCTTGTTTGAGTCATTAGCTAAGAGTAATGCTTTGATAAATCATCATATCTCGTTATTTGTGATGGTTTCAGGAAAGGTCATGGGCTCGTTGGATGAGACATTGAGGAAATGGACCTTAGACATAAACATAAAGGTGCCAGGATTGCTGGAATCCATGAATGTGTCATTTCTCAGCTGGATTGGATGTGTGAAGCTACATCACCAATTACTCCTGCAGGTGCCTCAACACTGGGATGCCAACTTGCAAGTATTTCGATTTAGATTAGTAGAGATCTGCCCACCTCTCGAAGAATTCTAGGTTTGTATGTTATCTTCACCTAAAGGCAGTTTGTTCCGACCATCTTTGAAGAAAGATTACTCAGAGGAAATTCAGGACTTCTTCAGATGGAAAGAAGAGGAAGTAAAGTAATTTGTCTGGTATAGGAAGATTGACATTTTGAAGGTGGCTCAGATCTTCATCCAATATCTACCAGTGGGAGAAATCCATCAACAAAGATCATAGGATGCTTATTTACTTTGCATGATAGCTCATTATGTTCTCTGCACTCCCGGCCGTGGTGCACCATTCGTTCTAATTGAGGTAGTAAAATAGTTGAAGAAGGGAGGTGACATCATCCCTACAGTGCTTACAAAAATATTCAAGGGATTCAATGACATGAGCCATGGCCACAGATTCGGACTAGATCATTATCAAGGGAGTCCTGCTATTTTTCAGATTTGAGTCCTCGATAAGCTGAAATTAACCAAGTCATTAAAAGGAGGCCCTCTCAAAGATCTTTACTACCAGGATAAGAGGGAACTTCTAGAATTCGACCTCATCACTAATTGAGAAAAGTACTTGCATGAAAGAACTGTTCAAGATATTGTATGGAGGTGCCTAGGGAGGCCACAAGAAGATTTTCTGATGAAGACCCCTTGTTACAATTATGTCAAGTTGATGGGATTGACTCACACATCCTTTTATTTGCTCATGTACATCAGCCGACAATATGGGCTCGAGGAGACGGGCCCAGAGGAGTTAGTGAACATTCACCCACCTCAAGAATTATCTCCCCACCTTATTACTCAACTATCCCACTTGTGGTAGGAACATTGTTCTCCTTTTCATGTAATTCATTGGCTAATAGAATGAGGAAGTATTTGGATTCTCGTGTAATCCTGATTATTCTAATTACGACTTGAGTTATGGAATTGATTATGCCCAAACATTGCAAAAAAAAATATATATATTTACCAAAGGTAAGTTTTCATTCATAAGATGCTAAAATAAAATGATGAACAAACAAGGGGAGGAAAAAAGAAAAAGAAAATATACATGTGTTTGTATTTTTAGGAAATGCAGGAACAAATATTTGTAGGTAAAAAATCATCATCTGAGCCATACTCTGAACCATCCTCATGGAACACCGGGGAATCCACGAATGCTAGTCTAGCCTACTCTAGCCTCTGGGTCAGGTCCTGAATCAGTGCGTCCTACCGTGTGATCACCCGATCCTTGGCAACTATCACCTCTCACAGGCCGTAGTGCATCTTTCTAATCTCTTAATAGACCTTTGGGGACACCTGAGAAAGAACATATCAGCTAAGGGAGGTCAAGAGTTAATTGAAGGATGATTAGATACTCACATAATCATAAGGAATAGGCAGCCCAAGGGAAGCGTCTACATCTGTGCTCGGATCCAAAAGATGAGGGAGACTGGGGTTGGCTACGTTGGGATAGCTCCAAGTAGGGAAGCCATAGAAGGGGATGTTAGCAACTCTAAGGGACCCACATACACTGGTAGAGGGTCCTGCTTGTGAAGGACTAGTGACATTGGTATGCCACCAAACCGTAGAAGGATCTACACGTTGCACTCTCCCCTGAAAGAGCATCAGTCAAGATGAAAATAAAAAAGAATTTGAAGGAAGTACTCAAGAAAGGGCAACATACCACTGGACCATCAGGACCAAGAGGGGTGCATACTGATCAAGAAAAGAGTCCTCCCATACTCCTTCAACCAAACACTTCATCTCGTCTGCTGGGATGATCTCTAGACAGTGCATAGTGGGTGGAGAAAGACTGAGAGAGGGGCATGGCTCGATGTCTGACCACTAGGGTACTACTCTCTCTCCCAAATACCAGGCGTGGCCCCTCATACCCCAAAAAAGGACTCAGTGCTCAGACAAGTGCTTAACCAAGGCGAATCTTTCAAGATCTGGAAATACGAAGTTATAAAATGGTCTCCAAGTAACCTGCAAAACCAAAGAGAAGTAAGTACAGAATAAGATGAAAGGAATTTCAGTGTCAAGCATACCTCGGTGAGATCGTTCAAAAGAGAATGACTGGTGGTCCCCAGAGGATGGCGTCGAGCCCTAAGCACCTGATTATCTCCCCACCTCGTGGCTACAGGGAAAGAGAATTCCTCAGGGTCTCTCAGTGTGGGAGCTAGGGTCCCCAAGTGCTCAAAATACCAAGGCTGTTTTAAGAGATTAAAGTAAGAAAGTGCAATCCAAATGAATGAAAGGAAATTGATACAAGAAGGATAGTTACCTGAATAATGAAGCCTGCCCCCTTGAGGCCCCTGTCTCCATAGGACAGCAGATCTAGGGACCGTAGGAGATATGCATAGGCAGCCCCGCCCTAGTCCCAAGAGTCTACTGTACGAAGATCTCGTAGGAAGTACACCAGACGGATATCCACTCCCCCTCGGAGGTCGCTGAAGAGGCATTGACCCACAACAAATAGCAAAAAGGAATGTGCCACCTGAGACATATTGCCTGGGTTCTCCCCAGGCCGAATTTCCACCATTGGGCACTAATCTCCCTTAGGCGGATGTGTGTCTGGCCAGGCACAATGGTAATAACGATCAGGTTTGCGAATTCCCTAATAGTAGGAACCCTGGGTAGGGACATAGATCTACCCCCAAACGGAAGGCCTATCAAGGCATAGAAGCACAAGGGCTTGATGGTGATCTCGCCATCAGGAAGATGAAAAGAATGAGTGCTCGGCCTCCACCGCTCCATCAGAGCCCCCACCAGTGCCGGGTTGAACTTCTAGGTCTTTACAATGGCTAACTGGCACAAGTAAGATGCATCAAGCAACTCCTATGCTTTACGAGGAAGCATCCTATGCCATGACTGAACCATGTTCGGATGGCCATATGAGGCCAAGGTGGGTGGTTCCCTACCCCCATGCTAATGGAAATAAAGAATGCTTAATAAGAAAAAAAATAACAAAAAGCAAAATCGACATAAAAAGAAAGACAAAACAAAAGTAAAAGATAATCAAAATAATGAAAACAATGTAAAGACTTACCCAGAAACCCCATATGGAGTTGCAGATGTGATTCCAACTATTGTGAAGAGTCTGCCAGGAGTACCAGTCGGCCAAGCCCTCATCCTTATGGGAAGGACTATTGCAACTCTCAAGCTGGACTTCTCCCAAAGTCTTTCTCTTTCACCTTTCAGCCATATTTTTAGAAATTGCAAGAAGTCTCAGAAACTTTTTAAAATTGCAAGAAGCCCCAGAAAGTTTTCCAATTTACACAAAAGCCCACAAGAATATCAAATTCTCCAAATAACTCCTCCCTCAAGAACAAGATGAAGATCTTTAAGAACTTCAAGAGCAAGATGAAGAACTCCAAGAACAAAAAGGAAAATCTCAAGAAAAAATAGAGGGCTTCAGGGACTCACTTCAGTCAAAAAAGTAAGAATGAAGAATGGACAAGGGAAGGGGACCATTTTATAGAAGAAATTCGTTTTATCAAAAAAAAAAATTGAGATTCCAAACCCAAAGCGCAAATCAAAGTACCAAATACCAAATACCAAATTAAAATTTATTTTGGTGGTAGTTGCAAATTATGTCAATCAGAAGTAAAAATTCAAAGGAAAGGTAGAAATTTATGTGGTAAGTGAAAATTATTCACATAAAAAATGGAAAATGAAAATCAAAAGAGGGAAGTAAAGATCAAAATTCAAGATTAAAAAAGATTCCAAATCAAAAGCAAAGAACAAGATTCCAAAAATCAAGAATCAAGGGAAAGTCAATAAGAGAAACAATTGCATTTAACCAGCCCCAGGTGGCCCAATTTCATTAACTTAGCCCTAGGGGGCCCAATTTCATGGACCCAGCCCCAGATGGCCCAATTTCATGGACCCAGCCCAGATGGCCCAATTACATTTATCCGGTCCTAGGTGGCCCAATTGCATTTACCTGGCCCCAGATGGCCCAATTTCATTGAACCGACCCCAGTGGTCCAATCGCATTTATCTGACCCCAGGTGGCCCAATGTCGTTAAGCCAGCCCTAGGTTGCCCAATCCCTTTGAATCGGTTCCGAGTGGCTCAATCTCATAGACAAAAACCCTAGGACTGACAGATGGAAGTCCAGCCTAGGAAGAACAATTTTCATGTACTAATATCTTCTACAGGGAGGGCTCAAATCTTTGCAAATGATGGACAAATCCCTAGGATTGGCGGATGGAAGTCCAGCCTAGGAAGAACATTCTTCATGTACTAACATTTTCTGCAGGGAGGGCTCAAATCTCTACAAAACGTCAGGATTGGAAGAGTAGCAAATTCCTTTCCACAATTGGTGGCCCAGGTAAGTCCTAAAACTCTAGAGATATTATATGTTGCATTTTTCAACTTCGTCATAAATGAGCAAGATGATGACAGTATAAGCTCTGGGTGACAAAATGTGGTCATTTTTTTCTATCCCTTCGGCCGTTGGCATAGGCCTCGGCCAAAGAGGGGCATTCTGTAGACACCCAATTTTGTCACCCTCCTTCGACTATGATGAAATGTGGATCTTGGATGCAACTTTTGACTTCTGATCAATAGAGATGATGATGGAAACATTCCCTTATCCGAAACCCTAGAAACCCTACACGAGAGAAAGGAGGGTCCAGTTTTGACTTTTTATATATGAAGGAATCTGGTCAAGATGATTGTACAGATGGACAGTGCTCATAAATATGATTTTGACAATATATGGCACGCCAAAATTGGACCAGCAGATCTCCCATGATCATTCCCAAAAAATTACACTTTCCCACATGTATACCACACACATAGACGGTCTCACTGGAAACCTGGAAAAATCGCCTCCCTACCCCAAACACCCTAAAATTCATCCCTTATCTACCCAAATAACCCAAAAACACTCCCGGATGTGAAACCCTAGAAACCTTCGTGTGGGAAAGAAGAGGGTCCAATTTTGACATTTTGTATACGAAGGAATCCAGTCAAGATGACTATGGATGGATAGTGCTTGAGAATATTATTCCGACTTTATATGGCACGTCAAAATCAGATCGACAGATCTCCCATAATCATCACCAGAAAAACTCATGAATTGTGCACACTATGTGCGTTGGCCAGCAGGCCACCCCGCATGCATGCTTGCTGCCCATGGAAGCAACACATGGCCACAACATATGCCACCTAAGCCAGCCCACCCCATGCGCACCAGCCCCCTGCCATACACACTAGCCTACCCCTGCCATGCACACCTATAGCTTGTGCCCCCACACACAGGTCCGTACCCCCATGCACAAGCCCGTGCCCCCGCTCCCTATAGCCTGGGCTCCTACACATAGGCCAGCGGCCTCGCTCCCGTGCCCCTAGTCTCGCGCCCCCACAAGCATAGACCCGCACCCCCATGAGCACAGAGCCACGACCCCACTAGCACTGGCCTGTGCCCCTGCCTCATGCTTATGTGTGGACCAGTAAGCCATCCCATGCATGCTCACATTGGCCAGTAGGCCAGACCATGCATATGCGTGCTGGCCAGTAGGCCAGCCTGCACCTATGCACACAATGTGCTGCTCAACTTTCCCACCCACACACAACTATCTGTGCACTATGTGCTGCACACCCATGACATTGCCCGCATTGCCTACCCCCATATCCAGTGCGCTTCGGCCCAATCATTTCCATCATCGACAACGGCCAAGATGGTATTTTCGCTGACCTAGCAGGTGAAGGGATTCCTCCTTCACCCACTTGAAGCTAAAAAAATCTCTTTTTTTCTAGTAATTCTTTCTCAACAAAACCCCTCTTTTACCTAGTGGACAAAAGCCCTCCCCACACATTTTGGTCCAAACCCCTCTTTTACCCAATGTATAAAGATCCTCTTCCCCCACTTGAGGCAAGAACCCCCTTTTTGTCCATCAGGCAAAGAGGTTCCCCCTTTCCTATTGGCCGAAAAAACCTATAAATACCCCCCTCCTTTGGAAAAAACACACCAAAATCCCACCTCACTCCATATTAGTGAAACATTCCTCCCCTCCCCCTCTTGATTTTCTTCTAGTCTTCAAAGCGATCTTCATCAAGATCCAAAATCTTGTTCGGATCTTCGAAGTGTTCTTCGGGCCTTTGAAGATCTTCAATCCAAGTCCCTAGTTCAATCCAGTTTTTTCTAAAAGTAGTATGTTCTTCAACCCCCTCCTTTGAGTGTTCTTGAGTTTTACTAGAAATAGAAACCCCCCCTTTCAGGTTC
Organism: Macadamia integrifolia; assembly: GCF_013358625.1. NCBI lineage: Eukaryota > Viridiplantae > Streptophyta > Magnoliopsida > Proteales > Proteaceae > Macadamia > Macadamia integrifolia. The sequence continues at coordinate 81,110 of NW_024868395.1, read as the reverse complement.
TTTGGGTCTACGAAGAGATCTTTGTTAAGATCCGGAACTCTGTGCGGATCTTCAAAGTGTTCTTCGGGACTTTGGAGGTCTTCAATCCATTTTTAGGCCAATCTGTTTCTTTCCAAAAATAGTAGTCCTAGCGGAAGCCTTGTCGGAGTGCCCCTGGAATCTTTCTAGAAATAGCCATTCCCAGTGGAAGCTCTACCGAAATGCCACCTCAGCCTAGCCTTCCCCTAGCCTATCCTCAGCGGAAGCTCTATCGGAGTGCCACCTCATCCTAGCCTTCCCCTAGCCTATCCTCAGCGGAAGCCTTCCCCTAGCCTATCCTCAGCGGAAGCTCTACCGGAGTGCCACCTCAGTCTAGCCCTCCCCTAGCCTATCCCTAGTGGAAGCTCTGTCGGAGTACCACCAAATCCAAATCCAAATCTAGAAATAGCCTCTCCTAGCCTCCACGTATCTTTGAGCGACGATGCGCCGGTATGGGGCTGACAAGCAAAGCACACACGACATAAACCCCTCCCCTCACATGAAAGAGAAAGAGAGGAGAGAGAATGGGATGCAAGTCCGTTCCCCCCAAGGGAAGAGAGACATCTCATCATCTCCGGCCACTACCCTCACATCCTTGTGTGTTTTAGCCATTTTCTATAGGATCACCTTAATGTTCTTGTTAGCTGCTTCTATTGCCCCATTGGTCTGTGGCTTATAAGTGGTAGAGCGATACCTTTTGATACCGAACTTCATGTAGATTTAGTCGGTTTTACCCCTAAAATGGGATTCTTGATCTGATATCAACTCTTGAGGTACTCCATATTGAGAAATGATATTTTCTTGGATGAATTTTGCCACTTTAGTAGATGTGAGGACTACATATGACTGAGCTTCTACCCACTTGGTGAAATAATCAATGGCTACTAAGATGAATTCATGACCATTGGATGCTTTGGGGTTGATCTTCCCAATGATGTCAATGCCCCAAGTAGAGAACGGCCAAGGAGAATTGAGTGAGTGTAATTCTGTTGGCAGGATGTGTATAATATTGGAAAATATCTGACATTTATGGCATTTCTTGACAAAGCTCACACAATCTGCTTCCATTGTGTTCCAATAGTATCCTAGCCTAAGAATCTTCTTTGCTAGCATTTTGGCATTCATATGGGGTCTGCAAAGTCCTTGATGAATTTCCACCGTGATTGTCACGACTTGCTCCTCATCCACACACATCAATTGTATTCCATTATATGACCTTTTGTATAACAAGTCCCCTTAAAGAATAAACTAGGTGGTATATCGTCTGTGAAATTTATTTTCTCTATCTGTGGCCTCCATCGGATACTACCTTTCCCTGATAAAATCCACAATATGAGTGAACCAAGACCGACCATCTATGGTAAGAGAGTTAACTAAATTTTGATAAATGGGTCTACATCAGCAAACTAGTTGTTATCTCTCTGGAGGTATTTGAATGAGATCCTCTCAAAGTGTCCAATTACTTCTTCCAGATGTTCTTCATATGGCTTCAGCTTCTCATCTCTAGTCTTCCATTTTCCTTGTGTTTGACAAATAACAATAAATCTCCATACACGTTAATCCTTTTCACCCCAATAGTTAAGGTTGTTTCTAGCCCCAACACACAAGTTTCATATTTAGCAATATTGTTGGTACAAGGGAATTCGAGGCAGAATAACAAAGGTAGGTAAAGGCCATCAAGAGTGATAAGCAATATTCCTGCACCACACCCCTTCTAATTAGCTGCTCCATCAAAGAACAACTACCATTCATTAGCTGCATCTTCTTCTTCTATTACTGTGATTTTTTCATTAAGAAAGGCATCATCCAGGGCTCTTCCATCTTCTGTGGGGTGGGCAGCCAAATGATCAGCTATAGCTTGCCCCCTTGATAGATTTCTGAGTAACATAGGTGATGTCAAACTCTGATAGAAAAAGTAGCCACGGAGCCATCCTTCCTATTAGAGCTAGTTTCTCAAAAAAGTACTTGATTGGATCCATCCTTGAGATCAAATGCACTGGATAAGCTACCATGTAGTGCCGCAACCTTTTTGTTGCCCAAATTAGTGCAGCACAAGTTTTTTCCAAAGATGTGTACCACGTCTCATACTCCAGGAACTTCTTGTTGAGGTAGTATATGGCATGCTCTACCTCCTTCTCTATCTTCTTTTGTGCTAGCAATGAGCCCATGGAATATTCTCTCATTGATAAGTACAATAGAAGTGATTCTCCTTCCACCGGTGGTGTCAATACTAGTGGGTTCATGAGGTATGGTTTAATCTTATAAAAAGCTTGCTGGCATTGGTCATTCCATTCCGTGGGCTGATCTTTCTTCAGCAGCTTGAAGATTGGTTCACAGATCATAGTCAGTTGAGCTATGAACCTACTAATATATTAAATGTGACCCAAAAATCCTCGTATTTGCTTCTCAATCCGAGGTGTAGGCATCTCTTGAATTGACATGATCTTGATAGGGTCGACTTCAATGCCTCTTTCACTCACCAAGAACCCTAACAATTTTCCTGTTGTTGCCCTGAGCACACACTTTTGAGGATTCAACTTCAGTTGATATTTCTCGATTCTTTCAAAGAATCGTCTTAGTGTAGGAATATGCCTTTGCCAATCCCTTGACTTCACTATCATACCATCCACATAGACTTCCACATCTTTGTTCATCATGTCATGCAATATGGCCATAGTTGCTTTCTGATAAGTTGCCCCAGCATTCTTTAGTCCAAAAGGCATCACCTTATAACAATAGGTTCCCCATGGAGTGGTAAAGGTTGTCTTCTCACTATCCTCTAGGTGGATGCTCACTTGGTTGTATCCCGAGAATCCATCCATAAATGATAGCAAGGTATGACCCACCGTGTTGTCAACCAATACATCAATGTGAGGTAATGGGAAGTCATCTTTAGGGCTTCCCTTGTTAAGATCGCAGAAGTCTATACACATCCGTACCTTGCCATCTTTCTTTAGCACTACCACTATATTTGCCAACCATTTGGGGTATTTTACTACTTGTAAAAACCTCGCATTCCATGACTTTACAACTTCTTCTCTGATCTTTTCACTCCATTCTGGCCGCATTCTTCTGAGTTTCTATTTCACCGATTTTGCCCCAAGGTAGGTTGGCAATCGATGTTGCATGATATTGGGGTCTACACTAGGTATATCCTAAAAAAACCAAGCAAAGACTTCGACGAACTCCTTCAGAAGACTAATCATCTATTCTGCTTCTTCATCGTCTAGGGTGGTATCAACTTTTACCTCTCGAAAGCATTGGTCGGTTACTAGATTAATAACCCGGGTATCCCCACAGATGGGTTGGGGTTTCTTTGGTTTGTATTGTTTTATTAACTCTTGATATTTATTAAGATCATCATAAAAAAGAGGCAAGTCATACTTGTAGACACCTAATTTTGTCACCCTCCTCTGACTATGATGAAATAGGAATCTTGGACGCGACTTCTAACTTTTGACTTTCGACCAACAGAGATGCTGATGGAAACATTCCCGTACCTAAAACCCAGGAAATCTCCGCACGGGAGAGAGGAAGGTCTAATTTTGACTTTTTATATATGAAAGAATCTAGTCAAGATGACCATGTAGATAAATAGTGCTCAGAAACACGATTCCGACGATATATGATACGTCAAAATCGGGCCGACGAATCTCTGGTAATTATCTACGAAAAATCATCCCTTCCCGCACATATGCCACACACGCGGATAGTCCCACTGGGAACCTGGAAAATCCCTTACCTAACCCAAACACCCTAAAATTCATCTCCTACCTACCAGATAACCCCAAAACACTCCCAGGTCTGAAACCTTAGAAATCCCCGTGCGGGAAGGAAAGGGTCCAATTATGGCTTTTTATGTATGAAAGAATCTGGTCAAGATGACCGTATAGATGGATAGTGCTTGGAAATATGATTTAGACGATATATGGTATGCCAAAATTGGATCGATGGATCTCCCGCAACCTTCCCTGGAAAATCACATTTTTTTTCGCCTGCAAGTCACACACACTGGCCAGCCAGCTTAGCCAAACCAGCCATCCCAGCCAGCCAGCCAGCCCAACCGTTCACACTGTGCCTGCACACCATGGACACCCATGCATTCGTGCACCCGTGACATCACCCGCACCCCCCGGTAAAACCTTCTCCCTCCTGCTTTTTTGAAAATTGTCTTTTTCGGAAAAACTTTCTCTCTCCTCCTATTTTTCCAAAAACTACCTTTTTGGCTAAACTTTCTCTCTCCTCTCGCTTTTCTGAAAATTACCTTTTCTAACAAAACTTTCTCTCTCCTCCTACTTTTTCAAAAACAATCTTTTTTGGTAAAACATTCTCTCTTCTCGCTTTTATGAAAATTACCTTTTCTGGAAAAACCTTCTCTCTCCCACTTTTTCGAAAACTACCTTTCCCCACAAAACCATCTCTCTCCTCCCGCTTTTTTGAAACTACCTTTTTTGATAAAACTTTCTCTCTCCTCCTGCTTTTCCAAAAATTTCCTTTTCTGGCAAAACCTTCTCTCTCTTCTCGCTTTTCTGAAAATCACCTTTTTCCTAGCTAAAATTTTTCTCTCCTCCCATTTTTTCTGAAAACCCCCTTTTAGCCACTAGACAAAATCCCTCCCCACCCATTTTTGCCTTCAACCCCCCCTTTACCCATTGGATAAAAATCCTATCTCTTCAATTAAGGCAAGAGCCCCCCTTTTATCCACTGGATAAGGGATTCCTCCTCTCCTATTTGGTTGAAAAAAACTATAATTAGCCCCTAGAAAAAACACACCAATTAACATCTAAATCCCCTTTCAGAGTGAAATTTTCCTCCCCTCCCCCCTATTGATTTTCTTCTGATCTTTGGAGGAATCTTCGTCAAGATCCGAAAACTCATTCGGATCTTCGAAGTGTTCTTCGGGATCTTGAAGATCTTCAATCCAAATTCTTAGTTAGATCCAGTTTTTAGCCAAAAAAAGTATGTTCTTGAGCCATCTCCCTTGAGTGTTCTTAAGTGTTCTTGAGCGTTATTGAGCGTTCTTGAGATAGAAACCCCCCTTTTTGAGGTTCTTTGGGTCTACGAAGAGATCTTTATTAAGATCTGAAACTCTATTTGGATCTTCAAAGTGTTCTTCAGGACTTTGGATTTCTTCAATCCATTTTTAGGTCAGCCCATTTCTTTTCAGAAATAGCCTTTCCTAGCCAAACCTCTATCCGAATGTCCCTCGAATATTTCTAGAAATAGCCATTCCCAGCAGAAGCTCTGCCGAAGTGCCACCTCAGCCTAGCTCTCCCTTAGCCTATCCTGAGTGGAAGATCTGTCAAAGTACCACCTCAGCCTGACCCTCACTTAGCCTATCCCTAGCGAAAGCTCTGCCAGAGTGCCACCTCATCCCAAGCCCGAAAATAGCCTTTCCTAGCTGAACCTCTATCCGAGTGTCCTTGCAATACTTTTAGAAATAGCCATTCCCAGGGGAAGCTCTACCAAAGTGCCAACTCAGCCTATCCCTCCCTTAGCCTATCCCCAGTAGAAGCTCTGGCGGAGTGCCACCTCATCCCAAGCCCGAAAATAGCCTTCCCTAGCCGAAGCTCTATCAGAATCCAAATCCAAAAGCGACCATTCCTAGTAAGAACTCTATCTGAATACTATCATAATCAACATCTCTCAAGAAGGAAAGTTGGAGGTCAAGACCATCTTCCCCTGAGTCGGGAGAACTTGAAAGACAGTCCGAGCCGGTACCAATCAGGGGCCTACCCCTCTTGACCCAAAACAGGAGTCAAATTCAAGTATAATCTTTCTCATCATTTAAGCATAATGTAGACATCTAATAAGCCTTGTTTTAGTGTATATAATAGTTTGAATTCAATTAATGTATATATGTGTGATAACTTAGCCATAAATGTGAAATAGTAATAATTGTGAAAAATGTTCGTTCTCAAGCTTCTAGCAAGAAGACCGATTGAACCGCGCAAATTGGGTGCTTAACACCTTCCCAACTCTGTAACCTGATGCTTACCCTAATTCTCTAGACCAGACCAAATTTTGGGCCATTTTTTCAGGAATCGGGCCCACCCCTGAGTCCTCGGCCCATAACCCTAGGTGTCGACTCCAAACCCCATTTGTATGATCCCGATCCTCGAATTGGACCATCATCAAAACCGCCATCTCAAATGATGAATGTTACACTCTTGTGAAATAGGCATGTAGGGCCTATAAGCGAAGCACACAAGACTTGAACCTCTCCCTCTCGCCATGAAGGTGAAGAGAGAGAGAGATGAGAGGACAGGGATGCATAGCCCATCCATCTCCGGCTGCTACCCTCATAATACTCAGAATTAAAAATTTCATTCATGAAAGGAGTAACAGACTCAACATACATGGACTCTGGACTTTCCTCGAGAGGGAAGGTTGACTCATAATCATAAATAGAAGACTCAACTACTAACTTGACTACAGACTCGATGAATGATTTGATTCATTTATCAGTGGTATTTAGGCCAGTTGACTCGGTAGCATAAGTAAACTTGAAGTTCTCCCCACTGCTAGTCCAGTTCAGGAGTGGGTCAATGGCTTGATGGATGAGCAGATGCGGCAGGGGGCCTTCTGTAACCCGGTAGTCACTGAGAGGGGGGGTGAATCAGTGAGTCTAATTCCGATCCCCAAAAAACTGTTTGATGTCTGGCTAAGAAAAAACTGATATATCTGTCCCAATTTGCACATAGTCGTATGCACACTCAGCCTCTCATAGGCACTTCCAAGTGTGCACACCCATTCCACATTCCACGCACTTTAATAAAAAATGCAAACAATATACATATTATCATATATATGCATATAATGTAAATTCTAGGGTTAGAAAATCTCACAGGTCTTGTTTGTTGTTAGCAGAGTTGTCTCAGAGCATAGTCTCTACACACTGGAATCCTCAACTCCCCTCTAGAGTAGGAGACTTGAATCTTCAAGTAAGCTCAACATGGCCATGGCATCTCACAAGTCTTCTCCCTTGTCTTCTTGCACTTTAAAGCACAAATAGAAAAATCCTCTCTTCTTTTCTCTTTTCTCTTACCTTTTGATCAATGAAATATCAAGAACACTAAACCACCTTCTCAATCCCACTTTAATGGAGTAAAGACACCTTCCATCAAGCAATAAACCTCATTCAATGATCACCCATCAAGAGAAAAACTTCTCATACCAAAACCGTAGTCTTCCTTCACTCAAAAATCATTTTTCTTGCTTCCATAGTGTAAGGCTTGAAGAAACAAAGAAGTAGCAACTTGGTTCACCCAAATCCGAATTAAAATGAGGGAGATATGACCATTTGAAGTTGGAGTAAAGAGATAGCCTGAAATGGAATCTTCGTAGGGGTGGCGTAGGCTACACTGGTGGCACGCGCAACAGAGGCGCAGATCTGGCCCTAGATCTCATCAAAAGGTATCTCTTAATCTGAGCTGTCTGATTAAACTAACGGACAATAGATCTAAACCATAGGTTTTGAATCTCGATGACATCATTATGACGTACGTGCTGACATTGTCAGACACGTTGTCGATCACCGATTGGTTGGTGTGGCGAGTTTCATAGTACACTATTAGCTAGCTTTAATAAGCTCCATCAATCTTGACCGTTAGATCAGAACCGATCTGATATGATTGGCTCAGATCAAGATATGGAAAATCTCTTTATAGATTCTATGCACATGCGCTACACACAATCAAAACTCAATGTGGTGAGGTGCCACACCATCATATCAAATACACCTCACCAATGAGAAGCCTCGGATAAGAATCTTCAACACAAGCTCTTGTACGAACCGTCAGATCTGAATCTGACCGACGTGGCTCAATCTGAGTCGTGTATTAAGGGTTCCTCTGATTCTCTTATATACACATAAGCCCCTGCCTTCAAATTTCCAGTGCTAAACACCCCTTATCAACTAAGACCTTCAAAATCGCAAAATTACATAAAAGCCCTTCAAATTTCAAAAATAAATTCTGAAAAATCCACCCAACACCGAGAGCATACTGATGAATTTTCAGTTTGGATTTTCGAACCGGCTTTATGGAAACACTTATAACTTTTTCATACGATATCCGATCGAGATGAAACAATGTGCGTTAGAACCATAACTAGATGCTCTACAACTTTCTAGAAGACTCAATCATCTGACTCAATCATGTAAAAAGACAAAAATACCCCTAGACCTTTCCAATGGCAAATCTTTCTCATACGAAATTGGAACACGATGAAATTAGAACCGTTGGAAAGATTGGATATTTGTCGTATTGTTACATGGAGAATACTTCCTTTAAAAATTTCATCTTCAATGCTGAAACTGCCCTCGACTACCACAAAAGTCGTAACCTCTTCATACGATATCGAAATGTGACGAAATCAAATGCACTAGACTAGGTAAATTACAATCTATCTTTTTCATGAAGAATCAATCTTCCAAAAATGTCATTTTCATTACTGAAAATACCCCCGAGCATTAATAGGCCAATTTTACCAATTTCGACCCAGAAACCCACACCACCTACTAAGGATGTATTAAACCACTCCATGCATACCAAGCGGCTTTGTTATCTCATCGGTGACATTGAAAACTGCCATGTCATTATTTTCATCCATGTCATCCAAACTGGTAACGTCATCACCTCCACGTGGCTGGGTTGCCAATAAGGACAACCATAAAATAACAATCTCCCCCTTTGGAGTTGTTGGCAACTACCTCATCACTAATACACTCCAAAGCTCCGATGAGTAACTCTCTCCCCCTTTGATAACAAGTACAAAGGGTGGAACAAATGGACTCCCCCTGAGTCCAATAGGGGGTAGCAACATCAAGCAACTTACTCCCCCTCTCCCAATGCCACTTGTGCTTTGGAAGAACCACCACTCACAGCTTCTATCTAAGGAACTCAAACTGATCTTTGGGAAGTGGTTTAGTAAAGATATCAGCCACCTGCTCTGCTATGAGAACAAACTCCATCCTTACTTCACCTTCCATCACCTTGTCTCTTAAGAAATGATACCAGATAGCAATGTGCTTCATTCTAGAATGCATCACCGGGTTCTTGGAGATGTTGATAGCACTGGTATTGTCACAATATAGTGGCACTGCTTGCTTAACCTCCACACTCAGATCCTTCAACATCTGCTTCATCCACAACACTTGTGTACAACAAGATGTAGCTACAATGTATTCTGCCTCTGCAGTTGAAAGAGATACTGACTCTTGCTTCTTACTATGTCATACCACCAAGCTGCTCCCTAAATAGAATGCACCACCATTGGTGCTCTTCTTGTCATCTACACATTTGGCCTAATCTGCATCTGAAAAATCTGACAAACTAAAGCTCTTGACTTTTGGATGCTATAACCCAAACTCACTAGTCCCTTTTAGATATCTGAAAATTCTCTTCACTGCTGCCACATGTGTCTCTTTTGGTCCTGCTTGGAATCTGGCTACCATGCACGCAACTTGTAAGATGTTAGGCCTACTAGCTGTCAGATATAATAGGCTACCAATCATTGACCTATATGAGGTGTGGTCAACTGATGGAGAGTCATCTTCTTTGCTTAACTTACACCCAATCATCATAGGTGTACTAACTGGCTTGTAATCCTCCATAGTGAATCTCTTCAACATCTCCCTCACATACTTGGATTGAGATATGAAGATATCTTCCTTCTTCTGATTGATCTGCAAGCCCAAGAAGAATGACAGTTCACCCAACATGGACATCTCAAACTCATCTTACATCCTCATTGCAAAATCTTTGCACAACTCATCTTTGTGACCCCCAAAGATGATATCATCTACATATACAATCACCACAAGCTGACTGCTTTTTCAGTTCTGATGTAGTGATTACTGTCCACTAAGCCCTTTTTGAAACCCAACTTGCACAAGTAAAAGTCTAATCTGGAGTACCATGCCTTTGGAGCTTGTTTCAAACCATACAATGCCTTCTTCAATCTGCACATAAGAGTGGGGTCCTCACTCAGCTGAAACCCATCAAGCTACTCTATGTAAACCTCCTCTTTCAAGTTTCCATTTAAAAAAGCTGATTTGACATCCATCTGATAGACCTTGAACCCCTTGTACACTGATAAAGCCAAGAACATTCTGATAGCCTCAAGTCTTGCCACTGGAGCAAAAGTTTCCTCAAAATCAATGCCTTCCACTTGAGTATACCCCTTGCATACAAGTCTTGCTTTGTTCCTCACCACTTGACTATCTTCATTGAGTTTGTTTCTGAAAACCCATTTAGTACCAATCACATTCTTATCAACTGGCCTAGGGACTAGATCCAAAGTGTGATTCCTATCTATCTTATCAAGTTCTTCATTCATGGCCTTCATCCAACTCTCATCATTCCTTGCCTCATCAATGGTTTTTGGTTCAATCTTCGAAAGAAAAGAGTAGGTGTTGGTCTTCATTCTTCTAGTCTGAACACCTACAGTGGGGTCACCAATGATTAACTCATCTGTTTTCTATTGATCAACTCTATTGTGTCTCCTCTACTCATCTGAATCTACCTCATCCTGTTCAACATCAACCTCATCTTTGCTTTTGGGTCTACTATCAACCAGGTCATTCTCATCATCAAGATCTTCAAATTTTAGAAGTTCATTTCCTAAGCCTGAAGGAATATATCTTTTTTCATCAACTGTGACATCAGCACTCTCTATAATTTTTCAAGTCTATTGTTGTAGCATCTATAGGCCTTACTTGAAGTAGAATAGCCTAAAAATATACCCTCATCAGCCCTATCATCAAACTTACCCAAATCTTAGGTTGTGTTCTTGATGTAACTCTTGCTTCTAAAGACCTTGAAATGTGTTGCTGTAGCCCTTCTTCCAAACCAGATTTCATATGGAGTCTTGCTTTCATGAGATCTCAACATACATTTGTTATGGATGTACACTGCAGTTAGAACTGCCTCCTTTCAGAACTTTTTACCCATGTCATTTTCTGCCAATACTGTTCTAGCCATATCCTGCACTGTTCTATTCTTTCTCTCTGCAACACCATTCTGTTGGGGTGTTCTTGGAGCTAAAGTTTATTTCCTGATACCATGCTCATAGCAATATTCTTCAAAATCATCCAAACTATACTCACCTCCTCTATCAGATCTCAGACACTTTATCTTCTTCCCTGTCTGATTCTCAACTTGCTTCTTAAAGATCTTAAATCTTTCTAAAGCCTCTGACTTATGTTTCAAGAACATCACCCACACCATTCTTGAATGATCATCAACAAACAACATAATGTATCTCTCTCCTGAGGTGTTAGGTGTCCTCATAGGACCACATAGGTCTGTTTGAATCAACTGCAATAGAGAACTAGAATAGTACTCCTTAGACTTGTAGGAGATTCTAGTTTGCTTTCCCTTCTGACAAGATGCACATATAGGATTGGAGAGCTTCTTCAATTCAGGAACATCTCTCACTGCCTTCTTCGAAAAAATCTTAGCAAGGTTCTTGAAACCAATATGCCCAAGTCTTCTATGCCACAATCATGTCTCCTCATCTATGCTAATCATATAAGAATCTTTCTCTAACTCTGTTAAGGTGTACAAGTTCCCTGAAGTTCTCTATCCAGTAGCAACAACCTTTCCACTTCTTAATCTTCTTATCTCACACCCTTTACTAGTGAAAGTTACTTCATGCCCTTTGTCACAAATTTTGCTGATGCTGAGAAGATTGTGTTTGTGCCTTTCAACATACAAGACATCAAGGGATTTCACCTTCCCATGGTTCTGACTTATGCACCCCTTCCCTGTAATTTTGGCACCATTATTGTTGCCAAACTTTATAGATCCACCTTCAAAGTCATGTAATTATTCAAACCTTTCTTTATCTCCTGTCATGTGGCTTGAGCAACCACTATCAAGAATCCATGGAGTAGAGTCTCCTTGAGCCTTGAAAGCTCTCTGAATAATAAATGCTACTGCATCTTCTTCATCTTCTACTCTCTTTCTGAATCCAGAATTTCTTGACAGATTGAGATTTCTTTGCTTTCTTTTGTCTTGAGAACTGTCTCTCCATCTCATCATCTTCTGTGTTTCTGAAAACTCTCTGCTTACCTCTATTCTCCTGTCTTTGTGGGGGAAACACAGTTCTACAGTTCCTTGCAATATGTCCCAAGGTTGTTGCATCTGTAACATTCAACTGTTTTCTCCATAAGGGGTGCAAAAGGATTTCTATCCACATAACTCCTTGGACCAATGTTGAACTTGTAATATGAGATCTTGTGTCCAAAAGTATTGCATTTGTAACAATAACCTTAAAAGGTGTGCCTCTGCATCACAGGTTCCATCTGCCATCTGTAAGGAGCTCTGAAGTTGTCAAATTCTCTAGGTCTCTGTTGAGGACCTTAACTGTATCCATAGCTCTCTGCTTTCCTGCTTAACCTTGCCAACTGTGGTTGTCTAGCATGGTAAGTCTTATGGAATATAGATGGATTTCCTGTTCTGATTGGACCAGTTTGCACTTTATCTTTTTATACTGCTCTCTTGAGATTGCCAGCAGTAATAACACGTGCCTTTCCTCTTTGAGCATTCCTATCATTGACTTTGATAGGATTATGTACTGTTCCTTTATCATTTGCCTTAGTATTTTTGGAAGATTCCCTAACAAATCCAAGCCCAAATCTGATGTGAGTCGGTGTTTGAGCATTGATGATGTCATTAAGCTTCTTACTGCTAGGATGCTCTTTAGGAGTATAGTCATCTTCAACATCTTCATTTTCTAAGTCTTCTCTCTCAATCTTAGTTCTCCAATAGTTTTTAACCTTAGCCTTTAATAAGGCTAGCTCATCTATATAACCAACAAATTGTGCAAGAATCTCATATTGCTCCTCTAGTTGTGTTTTCAAAGCCACTTTCTCTAACTCAAGAGTGTTGCAGTCAATGGTCTTCTGTGAGAGTTGATACTCAAAATCATCTAAGGTCTTCCTTAACTTATTGGCTTGATCTCTCAACTCAAGAACTAATTGTTCTTGCCCCTTAAGGTCTTGAGTGACCTTTTTCACTTTCTTCCTTTCTCTTTTAAGCTCTCTAAGGGCAACTGTGAGTTCAGCCTCTAGATGTGATTTTTCATCTTCCTCTTCTTCTTCTGTAGAATCTTCCTTGCTAGAAGAATCTTCTTTGTTTTCTTCCACATCTATTGAGACGATGAACATAGCCTCATCATCTTCATTATTAAATGATTCTTCAGACTCTTCATCAATGCTCTTCAGTCTTCCCTAGATATCCTTGGCTGAGTCACAATCCATTCCCTTAGCCATCACACACTTATCCAATGCTGAGAATATTGCATTCACAGCCTTCTAATTGTAATAATATGCCTTCTTAGCTTCATTATCAACCGGACCTCCTTCAGGTTCCGTGTACCCAATCAGAATTGATGCCCAAACATCATAACCTAGTGAACCTAGGTACGACTGCATTCTCCTCTTCCACAAGATAAAATCAGATCTATCAAACTTTGATGCATGTCTTGAATAACCTTCACCTACCATACTGTCACTGCCACTGCCTTTGGATCACTCAGCAGTTGATTAAACTGTCACTGAGTATTGGCTCTGATACAAATTGTTGTAACCCGGTAGTCATTGAGAGGGGGGTGAATCAATGAGTCTAATTTCGATCCCCAAACAACTGTCTGATGTCTGGCTAAGAAAAACGTGATATACCTTCCCTGTTTGCACACAGTCGTATGCACACTCAGCCTCTCATAGGCACTTCCAAGTGTGCACACCTATTTCACATTCCACGCACTTCAATATAAAATACAAACAACAAGCACCCACAACATAGGATTTTTACGAGGTTTGACAATTTGCCTACAACCCCGGAGTAGTGCTTATAAAGGTTTCGTACCTACTCAATACACGTCTTTTGACTGCACCCATAGTCGGGCGTGCTCACACCCAATTTTCTCAAGCTGAAACAGAGATGGCACTCGCAGTGCCGGTACAATATGTAGCACCCACTACACGGGAGCACGCACTCCCGGTGTTTAGCACCCACTAAGCACTTAATAAAGAATATAGTAAATTTGGGCTTATATCAATGCCCTACAGTCAAGCTCTGCCTAGCATATATATCCAAAACTAGCTTGTATGCTTACAGTTCATCCACAAGTAACCCTAACATACATACATATTATCATATATATGCATGTAATGTAAATTCTAGAATTAGAAAATCTCACAGGTCTTTTCTATTATTAGTAGAGTTGTCTCAGAGTATAGTCTCTACACACTGGAATCCTCAACTCCCCTCTAGAGTAGGAGACTTGAATCTTCAAGTAAGCTCAACATGGCCATGGCATCTCACAAGTCTTCTCCCTTGTCTTCTTGAACTTTAAAGCACAAATAGAAAAATCCTCTCTTCTTTTCTATTTTCTCTTGGCTTTTGATCAATGAAACATCAAGAACACTCAACTACCTTCTCAAGCCCACTTTAATGGAGTAAAGACACCTTCCATCGAGAAGTAAACCTCATTCAATGATCACCCATCAAGAGGGAAATTTATCATATAAAAAGCATAGCCTTTCTTCACTCAAAACTCATTTTTCTTGCTTCCATAGTGTAGGGGTTGAAAAAACGAAGAAGTAACAACCTGGTTCACCCAAATCCGAGTTAAAATGAGGGAGATATGACCATTTGAAGTTGGAGCAATGAGATAGCCTGAAATGAAATCTTCGTAGGGGTGGCATAGGCTACACCGGTGGCTCGCGCACCAGAGGCACAGATCTGGCGTAGATCTCATCAAAAGGTATCTCTTAATCTGAGCCGTCTGATTAAACCAACGGACAATAGATCTAAACCATATATTTTGAATCTTGATGTTATCATCATGACGTACGCGCTGACATTGTCAAACACATTGTCGATCACCGATTGGTTGGTGTAGCGAGTTTCACGGTACACTATCGGCTAACTTTAATAAGCTCCATCAATGTTGATCGTTAGATCAGAACCGATCTGATATGATTGGCTTAGATCAAGATATGGAGAATCTCTTTATAGATTCTATGCACATGCACTACACACAATCAATACTCAATATGGTGAGGCGCCCACCATCATATCTAATACACCTCACCAATGAGAAGCCTTGGATAAGCATCTTCAATGCAAGCTCTTGCACGAACCATCAGATGTGAATCTGACCGATATGGCTCAATCTGAGCCGTGTATTAAGGATCCCTCTGATTCTCTTATATACACATAAGCCCCTGCCTTCAAATTTCCAGTGCTAAACACCCCTTATCAGCTAAGACCTTCAAAATCTCAAAATTACATAATAGCCCTTCAAATTTCAAAAATAAATTCCGAAAAATCCACCCAACACCGAGAGCATACTGATGAATTTTCTGTTTGGATTTTCGAACAGGCTTTACAGAAACACTTATAACTTTTTTATACGATATCCTATCGAGATGAAATGAAGTGTGTTGGAACCATAACTGGATGCTCTATGACTTTCCAGAAGACTCAATCATCTGACTCAACCATGTAAAAAGACCAAAATACCCCTAGACCTTTCCAATGATACATCTTTCTCATACGGAATCGAAACATGATGAAATCAAAACCGTTGAAAAGATTGGATTTTGTTCGTATTGTTACATAGAGAAACTTCCTTTAAAAAATTCATCTTCAATGTCGAAACTTCCCTTGACTACCACAAAAGTCGTAAGTTCTTTATACAGTATCGGAATGTGACGAAATCAAATGCACTGGACTAGGTAAATTACGATCTATCTTTTTCATGAAGAATCGATCTTCCAAAAATGTCATTTTCATTACCGAAAATGCCCCCGAGCATTAATAGGCCAATTTTTCCAGTTTTGACCCAGAAACCCGCACCACCTACTAATGATGTATTAAACCACTCCATGCATACCAAGTGGCTTCGTTATCTCATCGGTGATACTGGACACTACTATGTCATCCTTTTCATCCATGTCACCCAAACTGACCACGTCATCACTGCCACATGGCTGGGTTGCCAACAAGGACAACCATAAAACAACACCTTCTTCTTCTAAGAAGGTCGCTGCTATTTCTTCAGTGGTGTTGACATGGTCCTCTTTGGTAGGTGCTTGCTTCTTCACAAATGCAAGTTGATCTATTTCATATTCTCTAAAGCCAAACTTCTTGAGGGGTGAGGATTGGTGGAGACTGCTCAATCCCCTTTCTATAAAGTCCAACTTTTTGAGCCTAATGATTGAGGCCATCCCTGCTTCTCGGTCACATCTTTGACCACCATCATGGGTCTTCCCGTTGCAGTTTACTTGGGCACAGTGCATGCAGACTATCATTCTTTGTGCTCTCCTTTGCTTTGCATACATGCTTATTCCTCTGAAAGGCATGGGCTTGAGCTCATGTAGCTCCTGAGCTCATGACTTTTATAGAAAGGAATAGATGTGACTTCTCAGATCTTGGGGAAGTTGTAGACTCCAGACGAGTCTTATCTTCTTTTCCCATTCCCTCTTCAAGAGTACTCAGGTACTTGGCAATTCCTTTGACTGGATCAATGTTATGGGATTGCTAGAGGAAGACCCATTCTCAATTAGTGCAATTTCCACTATTGCAGTGATGTAGCTATCCTGATCTCCTTCCTTTGTCTTCTATTGTTCTACCTCATGAGTTACCTACTCAAAATCATCCTGAAAGAACACCTCAAATATTGGTTGCATCTTTGCAGTGGTTTCATCAAACCATGGCTCAAAATTTCCATAGAAAGGAATATATTCTCCTTCCCTTACGAAATACCTATTGAGAGTGGGTAGTAAGAGGCAGAGATTTTCCTGGTCATCTTCAATACCTTCTATCCCTTGCCGGTGTTGTTGCTTCTTAGTCTGGTGGTTTGAGGAGTGTACGTAAGACCACTTCTTCCTTCGTTTACTGCCAAACTAGGCTGCTTTGGAACTCCCTGATGATATTTTCCTAGTCTCATGCCAAGAAAGTATTTCATATTCTTTATCATTTGATTCACTAGGGGGCTCCAAACTGCTTCATAGTTAGCCGAGATTTTCTCTTTTGGTATTTCTTTGGCAATGGTTGCATAAGTTACTTCTAACTCAAAACCACTGAGTCGGACTTCATGGTCTTGCTCTTCTTCTTTTTCAACATTGGCTAAAGTGTTGACCATTTCAGTATCTCCAGCTACCGTAATCACTTTCCCTTCATGAATGAATTTCATTTTTTAATGGAGGCTGGAAGCTATAGCCTTTGTGTGATGCAACCAAGGCCTTCCTAGGAGCATGTTGAAAGATGCTGGTATGTGAAAGACCTAGAAATCAATGTCAAACTTTGTCGGGCTGATTATTACGGCGAGGGTGAGAATTCCTAGGATTTCTCTTTTGGTATTATCATATGCCCGTATTGTCTGACTTGACGGCCTCATTTCTTTCATATTGATGCCAATGCTCTTTGTCGATCTCAAAGGTAGAACATTCAGAGAATACCTATTGTCAATGAGAACCTTAGGAACGATCTCACCGATGCATTCAACTATGATGTGCAAAGCCCTGTTGTGCTGGGATCCTTTGGGGAGTTTAGATTTTGAGAACTTCAATGATTGTACTGCATAGGTTGCCCCTACTATTTGTGCTAGATGTGTTGGATCTATCTCGATTGGAACTTGCACATTAGTAAAGGATTTCAAGACTACTCGGTGTGAAGGGAAAGCCATTGATAGTCCCCAAATTGAGATATTGGCTTCGGCCTTCTTGAGTTGAGCCAAGACTGGATTCTCTGGTTCTTTCTTCAAACCACTTGTTTCAGCCTCATTGGTCCTTGACTGTTCTACTGCTAGGGCCTTACCTTTATAGTCTTTTCTGCTTTGAGTCTCCATTACACTATCAGGTTTCTTTATAATGATCTTCGTGGGATAGCGATCCTCATAATCGTTGTCTGTTATGGTAATTATGCTTGCCATAGGATCATCTTCTTCTTCAGATTCTTCTTCCCTGCTAGGAGTGGGAAGTTGATGCCATCCACAAATATCCAGAGCCCTGGCTCACACCTTCGTGACCATATTGGAAAGCCGCATAACTGCTATATCCACCAATTTTATTAGTGTGGCATGTCCCCTTGTTTTTTTTAGATTTCCCAATTTCTCGGTGTAGTAGTGTTCACTGATGGCTACCTCACGCACATTTGTTCAATTTTGTTAGCCTCGAGTTTTATCTCAACCAAATGACTATAGACACTACTCATGTCCTCTATTATAGGGTCTACTTCACCCTCAAAAGTGATCTCATACCCTTCACTATCTTCTAAATCTGATGCCGACTCACTCCTTCCACATGGATCATGAGTGCTGATTAGATTGCATTGGTAGGGTCAATTATTGGGGCATCTTCCCTAATTTGCATACACAGAATACCCTCCAGGATCTCTAGGTGAATAATATCTAGGCTCATCATCTTCATTACTGTGCCAAGGTCCCTGGTAATCACTGTCATCCGAATCCTGGTACCCATCATCACTTTGAGAATTAGAGTCATTATCATCATCCCCATCCTCACTCTCGTCCTCATCATCGTTGTCATTATCCTCTTCTTCATTTATGTCCCTGCACTTGGTTCTTCATCAGATTCCTCATGACCCTCGGATTCTCCTGCATCCATATGTGAGTGTATGGACCGAAAGATTTCCATAGGGCTAGACTTGACCTCATTGGCTTGAAATCGAATCATACCAGACTCATCATCTTCTGTATCACTCCCAATGTGGATTAGGGAGGTGCGTTCCTTGATCTATTCCCCTATTTCCAATGCCATCACTGCTCTAAGGAGGTCACCCGTGACTCCTTCAATTGCCTCTGGATTGTCCTCCTGAGGTAAGTTTGTTTGAGTTAGAGAAGTGGGATCAACATCTTGATTTTCTCCTAAGACATTCACCGAACCTGTTGATGAGTCTATTTTTAGAGAATCTGGTAACGCAAGCATGTCTTTCCAATTGCTTCCGCCAATTCATTATTCTCTTATGTTATCCACTGAACTATGGGAATGGGATTGGTATGAGGGTGGTGAGGGATATGAGGCGGCGTGATATGAAGGTGACGTGATATTAGAGGTAGGGGTGACGAAGATAGGGGGTGATAAGATGAGGAAGTTTCTCCTTGATAGTATAGTGAAGATTGGTGACATGGAGGAGGTTGGTGGTATGGCAAATGTTGATGGTGTGGTAAAGGTTGGTAGTATAGCAGAGGTTGAAGGTATGGTACAATGGATCCCCTTATTGATGATGAAGGAGGGATAGCAGATATCAGATCTTCTAGTTCTTCTTTTGAGGATTCTTCTCTTTTAGGAGTCTCATGGCCTTGGTTCTTTGACTCATGGCTTTTTCGTAAGCGTAGGCATTCACATGATTCTTCCAAACTTGGGCTATGATGAGTTGAGTGGGATCACTCTCTGTTTCTTCTTTGTCTAGGTTGTTCACATGATCATAGAACATGGGATGAGAAAAGTGCTTATCTGACTGATACATGTAAACGGCCCTTCAGAAGGAGTCACAGTCCTTTTAACAAGCATCCTTAATGAAACCACTGATGTGACCTACTAATTCCGAAGAAAGGGATAATCTTTGCACAAGCAAGAACTTCTTTCTCCACTCAACATGCCTCTCCTCATGGTACTTCTTAGAATCTCTAATAAAATTAGTTTGATCAAAGAATCAAGGATCCCTGTTTTGCCATTCATCCATTGTTGCCAGCATGTTGATGGTTCCATGATCTGGGAGTGGATTGGTATTGACATTAGGAGATTGCTTGACCTTGACTTCAATTGTTCTGTTATCTACTAAATCCGGGATTACGTGTTGCAGACCCAAGCATCTTTAAGTGTTGTGCCCCTTCTGAGTGTGGTAAGCACAATATTCATGGTCCCTATACCAAGCTGGAGGAGGGTTGTTGATTACTCTTGGCGCCACTATCTCTAATAATCCCTATTTCTTTAGCTTTTTATACACCGCTGTCATGGGCATTCCCAAATCAGTGAACTGTCTCCTTGGGCGAGAAGCCTTCTGAGTAGAGGCATCTGATTATATCACAAATAGTTGTGAAGAAGTGATAGGTGAGACTGACTTTTGGACTGTGCCTACCATATTGGTTTTGGGCCCCTTTTTGCTTCCAACCCTAGTATTCTTTCTTGCATCTTGGGAGGATCCTTGATACTGAGCTTCCCTTAGGATTCTGTTTTCTACACATGTACCGGTGGCTATCAAGGCATCAAAAGTTTGTAGATGTTGATAATAGAGAACATCGTAATAAGGCTTTGACAAGTTCTCGATCACCATTTCTACTTGCTCTGCTTTTGAAGGCTAATCTGCCATCTTGGCAGCCTTATCCCTAAACCTCATTAGGAACGCGGTGAATACTTCTTTGGGTTGTTGCCTCAACGTCTCAAGCTCTTGACGCTTCACATCTACTTTGGTGTCATATGAATACTGTTTGGTGAAGGCATTCACCATTGTTGTCTAATTCTGAGTTTGGGTAGACTCCAACTATATGAGTGTACACACCCAATTTTGTCACCCTCCCCTGGCTATGATGACTTACGAATCTTGGATGTGAACTTTGGCTTTCGATCGATAAAGATGACAACTGACTGAGGTAACTATTCCCAGAAGCATTCCAGACTTACCCAAACTTCCTTGAAGTCCTATGCGAGAGAAAAGAAGGGTCCAATTATAAAATTTCATATACAAAGGAATTTTGTCCTAGGTGACCACACCAATGTATAGTACTCGGAATTACGATTCCAACGATATATGGTATGTCAAAATTGGTTCATTGGACCTTCGCAATCACTCTCGGAAGTTACACCTTAAGTACCCAAACCTTGCCTATGCGAGCATCCATGCCTTGCCTTGAGTGCCCAAACCCCACCCATACGACCACCCATGCCTGCTTTGAGTGCCCAAAACCCACCCATATGAGGCCCGAGTGCACCCAGCCAAGCTCCATGTGTACATAGCCAAGCCTGTGTGCACCCAACCAAGCCACACATGCACACAACTAACCCCTACGTGCACCTGACCAAGCCCCATGTGTACCTAACCAAGCCCCGTGCATACCTGACCAAGCTCCGCACATACCCGATTGAGTTCCAACACTCAGACAGCACCCATGTCAAAGCCTCATCTGCACTGCCAGATCCCCAGCACCACTGTTAGTGCTCCAGTTCCCCTGCTGGAGCCCAAACACCCCTATTGGAGCTCCAGCACCTCTGCTAAAGCTCCCGCATCCCTGAGAAACCTCCATCGCTCTCACCAATGATCGAAATCCCTCTTCTGACTATTGATTTGGAGAAGGAATTCCCTCTTCACTACCTATGTACCCTACACTACCTAGCTAGCGTATCCTACACCGCGGCCTCCTATTGGTCCAAAAAAGAATCTTTTTACCTTATTTGTCTAAAAAAATTACCTTCCACCCCATTGGCTATGGAAAATTATCCTCCATCCTATCGGTCCAAAATTTCATACTTTCACCCTATTGGTTTAGAAAAATTACTTTTTACTACCATTGGCTAAGGAATTTTTTCTCTCCTCCCTATTGGTCCAAAAATTCTATAAATACCCCCTCCCTCAGATTTTACACACCAACATACCCTATAATGTCCCATATTAGTGAAGCTTTGCCCTCTCTCCTCCCCTTTCCTCCCTTGAGTTTTTTCAAGTCTTCGGAGAGAATAAGATCTAAAGTGTTCATCGGATCTTCAAAGGGTTCTTCAGGCCTTCGAAACTCTTCAATCCTTTACCTACTTTGTGTGATATTTCATGTAGGAAAAGTTTCCCCTTAGTCTCCCCCCCCTTTTTGAGGTTCTTCCAGTCTACAGAGAGATCTTCGTAAGATTCCTTTGAATGTTTGAAGTGTTTTTCGGGCCTTTGAAGTTCTTCAACCATTTAGGTTTCAGCCCATTCCTAGTGGAAGCTCTGTTTGAGTACCACTTAACCATAACCCTCCCATAGCCTATCCCCAGTAGAAGCTCTATCTGAGTGCCACCTAAGTATAGCCCTTCTATAGCCTATCCCCAGGAGAAGCACTGCCCGAGTGCCAGCTAAGCCTAGCCCTCTCATAGCCTGTCCCTAGCAAAAGCTCTACCAGAGTGTCATCTCAGCCTAGGCCTCCCATAGCCTTTTCGCAACGGAAGCTCTGTCTGAGTGCAACCTCAGTGTAGCCCTCCCATAGCCTATCCCCAGCGGAAGCTCTGCCTGAGGGCCACCTTAGCCAAAATCTAAAAATAATCGTTCTTAGTCGGAACTCTGTCCGAATATCATCACAGTCAACATCTCTTGAGAAATGAAGTTGGAGGTCAAGACCATCTTCCCCTGACCCGGGAGAATGCACAAGAAAGTTTGTCCCAACATCAACCAGGGGGCCCACCACTCTTGACCAGAAACAAGGGTCAAGCTCAGGTATAATTTCTTAATAGAATTAGCACAATGTAAACTTTATAAAGACCTTATTTTTGTCTACATAGTCATTTAAATTCAGTCAATGTATACATATGTGATAACTTAGCCATGCATGCGGAATAAGAATAATTGTGGGAAATATTCGTTCTTAACCATCTAGTAGGAAGACCGGTTGAACCAAATAGATTGGGTGCCTAACACCTTCCCAATTCTACAACCTAACACTTACCCTAAATCTCTGGACCAGACCAGCTTTAAGGCCCTTTTCTTAGGAATTGGGCCCACCCTAAGGTCCTAGGACCATAATCCTAGGTGGTGACTCCAAACCCCTTTCGCATGATCCTGATCCCTGCATTGGACCATCATCAGATCCCTATCTCGAATGACAAACTTCACACTCTTGCAAAATATGCCTCCACATATCTCCGAGCGGTGATATAGCGGTGCGGGCCCACTAGGTAAGCACACAGGACACACCCCTCCCTCATAAAAGAGAAAGAGAGGAGAGAGGATGGAATTGATGCAAGTCCTTTCTTCCCCCCCGAAGGGAAGAAGAGAGATCTCATCTCCGGCCACTACCTCACATGGCGACTCCACTGGGGATAAATGTTAAGCTTCTAATACTAGATGCTACCATTAAATGCAAGAACATTTTCCTCCACATTTGTTTGAAAACACGTTTAGTTAACCCCATGTTCGTGTTTGTACTCACTAACTGCATCATGTATCATGCTCGAAGTGAAATCATTGGCGAGGGACTTCCTGTCATGGCTACACCCTCGGGGAGATCAGTACATGTCATGGAGAGTACTCTGAGAGAAAATGGTAGCCGCTTCCTATACAAGGGTGTGGGGTATTCTTAAATAGCGAGGATGTTCACAATTGTGCCAACACCCTCTTGTCGGTCCTATTGCATCCACCGTATGCTCACATCATGTAGAAAATAGATGAAGAATGTTAGGAACGCTACAAGCTAATCTGTAGATTTGTTTGCGGTCTTGAAAAGGAATTTTCCAATGATATCTTCTAGTCGTAAATAAATACTCTCCTAAGCGGGTTTCTGATAAAAGGTGTCCTTCCTCCTTAGAAATAAAATTTAGATGATTTGGCATACGTGATCCGGGCTGATTTCTGTCAAGGTCCCACGAAATGCCGAATTATATAAAAGACCCGAGGAAATTAAGAGGAAGGTCACCTAGTGGGATATGATCAGCATGAATTTATTGGCAAAGAATGTATTAATAGGGGTACCCTGGTCAAGCCATTTGTATGGATTGCCTGCTTATGGCATTGAGTGGACTAGGGGCATCGACCCCTATCCACTCCCTACCATCAAGCAAACTAACTTTGGATGGATCATTAGTTGTTAATCTAGTGAATGTGTGAACAAGGGGTTGGGAATTTAGGAATCCTAAAATAAACCATTTTTGGTTTAGGCACAACTCCACACCTCAAGTATTCTCTGCGGTCCATTTGGACATGTCAGGGTAGTCGATTGACTCGATTAAGTCCAATAGCACCTCCATCGTCTCTTCGAGATTGTCTACCACCAAGTGATTACAACCCAGTTCGCATGGATTCCCACGAACTTGAATCACTCGAGCAAGTATGGGTCCACCCCATAGAGACTTTACAGATAGAAATGGCCGAGGTCAAGAGATGAATAGCTTAGATACTGCATGCACTCCAAAACCCTCCTAGGGCTAAACCAGCACAAGCCATAGGAGAGTTGGATCAGAGCGGGCCAACAAGTCATCGTGGGAATTCTTCCCAATCAGGAGAACCAGAGCAAGTCAAGCCATCCGGTTAGAGAGGAGCTTTACCTACCCATCCAAATGGTCAACGAGGGGCCTATTCTAGGGTCCCTCTTCCTAGGGTAGTGATTGAAGATGAGGAAGACTCAAAGAGCAATTATGGAAGTTAGAGAATATGACTCGGAAAGTCAAATGGTGGATTCTAATGAAATGAGATTCTTTTTTGGGGCAAGGATTCCCAAGAAGTTCAAATGGTAGACTGACATATTCGATGGGTCAATGAACCCTAAGGCTCATCTCAAAGTCTTCCTTAGCATAGCCAAGTCATGGCAACTTACAGACAACCAGATGGGGCAAACCTTTATGTTAACCTTATCAGGACTAGCACTCAGGTGGCTCACACAGTTGGAGTCATCCCAAACCCAGAATTGAACAACAGTGGTGAAAGCCTTTACCAAGTAGTACTCATACAATACCAAAGTGGATGTGAAGCGTCAGGAGCTTGAGACATTGAGACAACAGCCCAAAGAAGGATTCATAGCCTTCTTAATGAGATTTAGGGATAAGGCCACCAAGATGGTAGATTGGCCTTCAGAAGCAGAGCAAGTGGAGATGTTGATTGAGAACTTATCAAAGCCTTATTATAATGTCCTCTGCTACCAACATCTACAGACTTTTGATGCCCTAATAGCCGCCGGCACACATGTGAAAAGTAGAATTCTTAGAGAGGCCCAGTATCAAGGATCCTCCCAAGATGTAGGCAAGAACACTAAAGTTGGATGCAGAAAGGGTTCTGAAACTAATGTGGTAGGCACGGTCCAATAGTTAGTCTCACCTATCACCTCTTCACAACCATTTGTGATACAAGCAGATGCACCATCCTAGAAGGCCCCTTGTCCAAGAAGACAATTTTTTGATTTGGGAATGCCCATGACAGCAGTGTATGAGAAGCTAAAAAATAAGTATTGCTAGGGACAGTGGCTCCAAGAGTAATCAGCAATCCTCCTCCAGCTTAGTATAGAGATCATGAGTTTTGTGCCTACCATAATCAGAAGGGCCACACCATGAAAAGATGCATAGGTCTCCTACCAGTGATCCAGGATTTGGTAGACAATGGGACTATTTAAGTCAAGGTCAAACAACCTCCCAATATCAACACCAATCCACTTCTCGATCATGTGAACAATCTAGATGAAGAAGCCATAGAAAGTGATCCTACTCAACTCAATATATCCAGAGCTCGGAGGAATCATATGATGCCTATAGGAAAATCACGAGTCAAAGGGCCAAAGTTATGAGGACTCCCAAAAGGAAAGAGTCGTCAGAAGAAGAATCAGAGGATCGGACTCCCACTGTTCATCCTTCCTCATCAACAGAAGAATCTACCATACCATACCTCGCACCTTCACCCTATTACCAACCTCCACCATATCATCAACCTTCACCACATTATCAAGAAGAAGGAATTTCCTCATCTTATCACCCCCAATCTTCATATCCTTCCTCTCATATTACATCACCTTCATACCATCTTGCTTCATATCCCTCATCACCCTCATACCAATCCCATTCTCAAGGTTCAGTGTACAACCTAAAAGAAGGATGGATGGACGGGTACCATTAGAAGGATGTGCTTGCACTACCAGACTCCCCAAATATAACCTCATCAATAGGATCAGTGAATGCTTTGGGAGAAGGTCAGGAAGGTGATCCCACTTCTCTGATTCATCCCACTATATCCTCAAAGGATAATCCATAAATGATTGAAGAAGTCACGGATGACCTCCTCAGAGTAGTCATAGCATTATCAGAGGGAGAACAAATTAAAGAATATGCCTCCCTAATCCACATAGGGAATGACATAGAGGATGATGACAAAGACGAGAGTGAAGATGAGAAAGATGGAGATGACTTTGATTCTCAAGGCCGTGATGAGTACCCAGATTGGGATGACTATCAGGGGCTTTGGCACAATAATGATGATGATGAGTCCAGATACTATTCTCCAAGAGATCCGAGAAGATATTCAGTATTTTCCATCGGTGAAGATGACTTGATGATTGATTCCACAACTGCTATTTAGCCAGCACTCACAATTCACATGGAAGGGGAAGATCTAGCATCGGATTCAGAAGATAATGAAGGCTATGAGATCACTATTGAAGGTGAAGTAAAAACTTTGGCAGAACACATGGCTTATGTCTATAATCATTTGGTTGACATCAAACTTGAGGCTAATGAGATTAATCAAATGTTAGGTGAAGTAGCCATTAGTGAACAATGCTACACCGAGCAGTTGATAATCCTTGAGAAAATAGGGGGACATGCCACACTTGTAGAAATGTTAGACACAGCAGTTGCATGGCTTTCCAATGCAATCAAGAAAGTGCGAGCCAGGGCTTTGGATATTTGTGGAGGACCTCGACCTCCTACCCCAAGCCAAGAAGAAGAATCGGAAGAAGAGGATGATCCTATGGTAGGGACAATTACCATAACAAATAGTGATGATGAAGATTGTTATCCCATAGAGATCATTGTAAAGAAACCTGCCAATGTGATGGAAACACGAAGTGGAAGAGACTACAAGGGCAACACCATAGCCATAGAATAGTTAAGGACTAATGAGGTAGGAACCAGTGGCTTGAAGAATGAACCAGAGAATCTAGTCTTTGCTCAGCTCAAGAAGTCCCAGGCTAAAATCATGATTTGGGGATTGTTGATGGCCTCTCCCACACACCGTGAAGCAGTCTTGAAGTTTCCTGCCAATGTGCAAGTGCCTATTGAGATAGATCCAGTGCATCTCTTGCATATAGTAGGGGCAACTGATGCGGTACAGTCATTGATGTTCTCTGACTTTGAACTCCTAAAAAGTGTCTAGCACAACCGAGCTCTCCACATCACAGTAGAATGTCTTGACAAGGTGGTTCCCTAGGTTCTCATTGACAATGGGTCTGCCTTGAATGTTCTACCCTTGAGATTGACAAAGAGTTTTGGCATCAACCTAGAAGAAATGAGGCCGACTACCCAAACCATATGGGCATATGACAATACCAAGAGGAAAATCCTTGGCATCGTCACCCTTGTCGTAAAGATTGGCCTAGTGAAGTTTGATATTGATGTCCAAGTCATTGATATACTGGCATCTTTTAACATGCTCTTGGGAATGCCTTGGTTGCATCATGCGAAGGTAGTGTCCTCTAGTCTCCATCAAAAAATGAAGTTCATCTATAAAGGAAAGGTGATTACAGTAGCCAGAGAACCCGAAGTGATTAACACCTTAGCCAATATTGAAAATGGAGAAGAACAAGACCAAGAAACTAAACTAAGTGGCTTTGCATTAGGTGTAACCTATGCAGCCATTGCCAAAGAAGTTCCAAAGGAGAAAATCCTGGCTAACTATGAGTCCATCTGGTGTCAAATGATGAAGAATAAGCAATATTTTCCTAGCATGGGACTAGGTAAATATCATCAAGGAGTTCCAAAGCAGCCTAGTTTGGTAGTAAACAAAGGAAGGAGTGGTCTCAGATACACTCCTTAGACCACCATAGGGAAAAAAGTACTGAGGGTGACTAGGAAAATATCCATCTCTTACTACCCTACTCTCAATAGGTACTTCATAAGGGAAGTAGAAGATTTCCTCTTCTGCAGGAATGTGAAGCCATAGTTTGATGAAACCGCTACAAAGATGCCACCCAAGTTTAAAGTATTCTTTCAAGATGTGTTCGACTGGGTAACTCATGAGGTAGAGCAACAACAAATGCTAGTCAAAGAAAGTGATCAAGACAATTGCATCACCAGGATAACAAAAATTGCACTGACTGAGAATGGGTCTTCCTTTAGTAACCCTACAACATTGATCTGGTCAAAGGAGACACCAAGTCCTCGAGTCCTCTTGAGAAGAGAATGGGAAAAGAAGATAAATCTCACCTGGGTTTCTAGCTTCCTATTGATTTGAAAAGTTATATTTTCTCCCTCCTACAAGAACAAAGAGCCTGAGAACTACATAAGCTCAAGCCTCATTCTTCCAAAGGAAGAAGTGCATATGCAAAGCAAAGAAGAGCACAAAGAATGATGGTCTACATGTATTGTGCCCGAATCAACTGCAATGGGAAGTTTCGTGAAGGTGGTCAAAGATGTGACCGAGGCACCAAGATGGCATCCCTCAATAGGCTTGAAAAGATGGATTTTATAGAAGAAGGATTGAGCAGTCCCCACCAATCCTCACCCCTCAGAAAGTTCAGCTTTCGAGAGTACAGTTTTGATCAGCTGGTATTTGTGAAGAAGCAGACACCTACCCAAAAGAACCATTGTAATGTTGAAGAAATAGCAACAACTTTCTCAGAAGGAGAACCAAGCCTTTTCCCACATCTCCTCATCCATCGAGCAACTGAACTGCTCCTGAATTGGACTAGCATTGGAGAAGACTTCAAGTTTACTCATGCTACCGAGTCAATCAAACTGGATACCACGAATGAAAGCATCAAATGAGCCATCAAGTTTGTAGTCGAGTCAGTTGTTAAGTCTTCTATTTATGATTTAGTTCCAGGCCTCCCCTCTTGAGGAAAGCCCAGAGTCCGTGTATGTCGACTTTGTTACTCTTTCTTTCATGAATAAAATTTTTGATTCTGAGCATGACTTGCCTCCTTTTTCTGATGATGATCTTAATAAATATAAAGAGTTAATAAAACAATACAAACCAAAGAAAGCCCAACCCATCCGTGAGGATACTTGGGTTATTAATCTAAGAACCAACCAATGCCTTCGAGAGGGAAA
This sequence comes from Macadamia integrifolia, assembly GCF_013358625.1. Classification (NCBI taxonomy): domain Eukaryota; kingdom Viridiplantae; phylum Streptophyta; class Magnoliopsida; order Proteales; family Proteaceae; genus Macadamia; species Macadamia integrifolia. The sequence goes on along the minus strand of NW_024868395.1, from coordinate 52,129 downwards.
AATTGGAACCACTGTAGACAATGAAGAAGCATAACAAATGATTACTCTTTTGAAGGAGTTTGCCGAAGTCTTTGCTTGGTTTTATGAGGCTATGCCTAGTATAGACCTTGAAATCATACAACATCGATTTCCGACCTACCCTGGGGCAAAATTGATAAGGCAAAATCTCTGAAAGATGCGGCCAGAATGGAGTGAGAAGATCAGAAAAGAAGTTGTGAAGCAGTGAAATGCAGGGTTTCTATAAGTGGTGAAGTATCCCCAGTGGTTAGCCAACATTATACCAGTGCCAAAGAAGGATGGCAAGGTACAAATGTGCGTTGACTTCCGAGATCTTAACAAGGTCTGCCCTAAGGATGACTTCCCATTACCTCATATTGATGTATTGGTTGACAATATTGTAAGGCATGCCTTGTTATCATTTATGGATAGATTATCGGGATACAACTAAGTGAGCATGCACCCAGAGGATTGTGAAAAGATAGTCTTCACCACTCCATGGGGAACCAATTGTTACAAGGTGATGCCTTTTGGACTAAAGAATACCGGGGTAACTTATCAGAGAGTAGCTACGGTCATATTGCATGACATGATGAACAAAGATGTGAAAGTATATGTGGATGACGTGATAGTGAAGTCAAAAGATCAGCAGAGGCATATTCCTACACTAAGGCGATTATTTGAAAGGGTCAAGAAGTATCAGCTAAAGTTGAATCCTTAGAAGTGTGTATTCGGGGCAACAACAGGAAAGTTGGGTTTCTTGGTGAGTGAAAGAGGCATTGAAGTCAATCCTATCAAGATCAAGACAATTCAAGAGATGCCCACACCTCGGACTAAGAAGCAAGTATGAGAATTTTTGGGTCACATCCAATATATCAGCAGATTCATAGCTCAGTTGACTACAATCTGTGAACCAATTTTTAAGCTGCTAAAAAAAGATCATCCCATGGAATGGAATGACTAATACCAACAAGCTTTTGATAGGATCAAAGGATACCTCATGAACCCACCAGTATTGACACCACCGGTGGAGGGAGAACCGCTTTTGTTGTACTTATCAGTGAGAGAATATTCCATGGGCTCTTTGCCAGTGTAAAAAGAGATGGAAAAGGAGACAGAGCATGCCATATACTACCTCAGCAAGAAGTTCCTGGAGTATGAGACGCGGTACACATCGTTGGGAAAAACTTATGCTACACTGATTTGGGCAACGAAAAGGTTGCGACACCACATGGTAGCTTATCCAATATGTCTGATCTCCAAGATGGATCCAATCAATTACCTCTTTGAGAAACCAGCCCAAATAAGAAGGATGGCCCAGTGGCTACTTTTGCTATCAGAGTTTGTCATCACCTATGGTACTCAGAAGTCTTTCAAGGGGCAAGCTATAGCTAATCATTTGACTACCCACCCTATAGAAGACGGAAGAGCCTTGGATGATGCCTTTCCTGATGAAGAGATCACAACAATAGAAGAAGAAGGCACAACTAATGAATGGCAATTGTTCTTTGATGGAGCAGCTAATCAAAAGGGGTGTCGTGCTGGAATATTGATTATCACTCCTAACAGTCTTTACTTGTCTTCATCATTCTGCCTCGACTTCCCCTGTACCAATAATATTGCTGAATACGAAGCTTAGGTGTTGGGACTAGAAACGACCCTAATTATTGGAGTGAAAAGGATCAAGGTATATGGAGATTCATCCATTGTCATCTACCAGATGTAAGGATATTGGAAGACCAGAGATGAAAAGCTAAAGCCGTACCAAGAACATTTGGAAGAGGTGATTGAATACTTTAAGAAGATCTCATTCGAATACTTCTAGAGGGATAACAATAGGTTTCCTAATGCCCTCGCAACCTTGGCATCCATGGTAGAATGCAACCCTATGGCTAGGGTCCAACCATTCTTGGTAGAACAAAGAAGCAGACCCATTTATCAGAATTTGGTGAACTCTCTCACATGGTCGGTCTTGGTTTGCTCACATAGTGGATATCATCTAAGAAAGAAAGTATCCGGTTGAAGCTGCAAATAGAGAGAAGAAATTTCTAAGGAGATATGCCACCCAATTTTTTCTTCACAAGGACTTGTTATACAAGAGGTCTTATGATGGAATACAGTTGTTGTGTGTGGATGAAGAGCACGCTACAATCATCATGGAGGAAATTCATCAAGGACTTTGTGGACCCCACATGAATGCGAAGATGTTAGCTAAGAAGATCCTTAGGCTGGGATATATTGGAACACTATGGATAGAGATTGCGTGGACTTTGTCATGAAATGCCACAAATGTCAGATATTTTCTAATATCATATATACCCCACCAACGGAGTTGCATTCGCTCAGTTCTCCTTGGCCATTCTCTACTTAGGGCATTAACATCATTGGGAAGATCAACCCCAAAGCATCCAATGGTCATGAATTCATTTTAGTATCCAATAATTATTTCACCAAGTGGGTAGGATCTTAATCTTATGCAGTACTCATATTTGTTAAGGTAGAAAAATTCATCCAAGAAAACATCATTTGCCAATATGGAGTGCCTCAAGAGTTGATATGAGATCAGGGGTCCTATTTCTGGGGCAAGACCGATAAGATATGTACAAAGTTTGGTATCAGAAGGCACCGCTCTACCTCTTACAAGCCACGACCAATGGGGCAATAGAAGCAGCTAATAAGAACATCAAGGTGATCTTACAGAAAATGGTTGAAGCACACAGGAATTGGGCAGACAAGTTGCCATTTGCTTTATGGGTATATCAGATCTCTGTACGATCCTCAACAGGGGCAATCCCTTTCTCTTTGATGTATGGGGTTGAAGCAGTTCTACCCAGGGAAATCCTAGTGCCATCCCTAAGGGTGCTTCTCAATAGTCAGTTACTTATAGGAGAATGGGTGAAGGCCAGGCATGATGAGCTCAACTTTCTCTATGAAAGACGCATGAAGGCCATGGATAATCTGAAAAAAGATCAACTAAGAATGGCAAGGGCCTTCAACAAAAATGTGAAGGCCTGTCACATAGAAGAGAGCAAACTTGTTCTTCAGAACAAAGAGCCCCAATTCATGATCCAAGAGAAAAATTCAGGCCCAACTGGAGTGGCCCATTCATTGTCAAAGAAATTCTACCAGGCAAGGCTATGAAACTCATAGACTATAACGACGAAGAAATACCAAGACTAGATAACATGGATCAACTTAAGAAATATTATGTCTAATCGGGTGAATAGCCTGAACTACGTCAGACCTAATTCCTCTCAAGGGATGCATAGGCAACTTGACATATGCAAGTTAGGTCTCAACAATCTTAAGGCAATAAATTGGTTCCTAAAGTAATAATCAAGGTATTTTAAAAGATCATCATAGTTTGTGTCCCCCAAGAATCGCCATTTGGCATGCAAGGCCATTAGGTATCTATCATTCACCTATGGTTTGTCAAATTCTTATCCAGGTTTTTATCCCCCAAAAGTTGCCACCTGGCACTAGTTTATCAAGGCCAGTTTATTCCCCATCCTTGATCAGTAAAAGAAAAAAAGAAGTTGTTGCAACAATGGTAAAGGTTTGGTTGTGTCAGTAGTTACTGAGTAATGCTTTGAAAAATCATCACATCTTCCCTTGCTTATGATAACTGCAGGATAAGTCATGGGCTCCTTGGATGAGACATTGAGGAAATGGACCTTGGACATAAGCATAGTGGCACCAGGATTGCTAGAATCCATAAATATGTCAATGCTCAGCCGAATTGGGTGCCTTGAGCTACATCACAATTTGCTCTGATAGGTGCCTCAGTATTTGGATTCTGATCTTCATGTGTTTTGATTTGGGTTGGTTAAGACCTATCCAACTCTCGAGGAATTTCACGTTTATATGTTATCTCCACCTAAGGTCAAGTTGATTCAATCATCTTTGAAGAAAGATCACTCGGAAAAGATTCGAGACTTTTCAAATGGAAAAAGGAGGAAATGAAGCAATTTATCACATATGAAAAGATTGACATTCTGAAGGTGGCTAGGATCTTCATTCAATACCTACCACTGGGGGGAAACCATCAGCGAAGATCACAAGATGCATACCTTTTGTGCATGATAGCTTGCTATGTTCTCCGAACTCCAGGACGTGGTGCACCAACTGTCCTAATAGAAGTGATAAAGCAATTGAAGAAAATAAGAGATATCATTCCCACAGTCTTTGCAGAAACATTCAAAGAACTTGATTATATGAGCCATAATCGCAGGTTAAGACTCGATCATTATCGTCGAAGTCCGACCATTTTCTAATTTTGGCTACTTGATAAGCTAAAGCTGAACAAGCCATTGCATGGAGGTCAACTTGGGGCTCTTGGTTGCCAAAAAAGGAGGGAAGCCCCAGAATTCAAACTCATTGATGATTGGAAAGAGTATTTATAAGGAAGAACTACAAAGGACATTGCATGGAAATACCCATGGAGGCCACAAGAATATTTTCTGATGAAGAACCCTAGCTACAACTACGTTAGGTTGATAGGATTGACTCACACGTCCTTTTATTTACCAATGCACATCAGCCGACAATAAGGGCTCCAGGCAACAGACCCAGAGGAGTTAGTGAACTTTCACCCACCCCAAGAGTTATCTCCCCACCTTGTTACTTACCTATCTTGTCTATGGTAGGAAAGTTGTTCCCCTTCCCATGTAATTCACTTGGTAGTAGAATGAGAAAATATTTAGACTTTCGTGTAATCCCGATTATCCTAATTATGACTTGAGTTGTGGAATTGATTATGCCTGCACATTTCAAACCATAAACAAAAAAAAAAAAAAAAGAGAGATTTTCTTTGTGCCAAAGATATGTTTTCATTCAGAAGATGCCAAAATAAAATGATAACAAACAAGGGGGAGGGAAAAAGAATAAAAGAAAATATACATAAGTTTGTGTTTATAGGAAATACAGGAACACATCTCCATGGGTCAAAAGTCATCATCTGAGCCATGCTCAGCATCATCCTCATGGAAGGCCACAGAACTGGAGGGTCCCAATCCTGAACTCGCCAACCACTATGCCTGTTCCTTAACCTGCCTCCGCAAATGGTCATTCTCCCATCGATAGGAGCTAACCTGCCTCCTCAAAGCATCGTTCTCCCTCTCCTGGGGGAACATAAAGAATAATTAAGAAAAGAAGCAACCAAAGAGGAAAGAGATTAAGGACAGGAGAGTACCTTCTCAACCAAGACCTCAAACAAACCCTGATGCATCCTCTTGAGTTCGGTATAGAGCTCCGGAGACACCTGAGAACAAGCATGTCAATCAAAAGACTCAAGGACCAGTTAAACAAGCAGTGTTTTGATACTCACACAGTCATATGGGATAGGAAGGCCGAGGGTGGCGTCTCTATCCACTCTATCCTCCAAGAGCTGAGGAATCCCCGGACTTGTCACATTGGGATAGGACCAGCCTAGGAAACCACTGAAAGGGCTGATGGCCATCCGAAGAGGTCTCCTCACAACAAGGGAAGACTCAACCTGAGATGAGGAGGCATCACCTCCTCATGACCAAGTAGGAGGGGGGACCACATGTCATGCCCTCCTCTGAAAGAACATCAATAAAAAAAGAGAGGAATTTAAAATATGGAAAAAATGCTCAGGAGAGGAAATGTACCAGTCGACTCCTGGGACCAAATGGAGCGCAGACTATCTCCTCCTCAAGAAAAGCCTCGTAATCTCTGCCCTGATCTAGGAGAGAGTCATCCCATACTCCTTCACCCCATATCTCTATCTCACTCTCGAGAAGGCACTCCAGGTTAAGTATAGTCGATGGAGGATAACAAGGAGGAGAATGCACCATAGGATAGGACCACTGAGGAGTGACCCGCTCCCCCAAATACCAAGCATGGTCCCAAATACCTCGGAATAATGCACGGCTCTCTGTCAATCCTTTGGCTTGAGTAAATTCATCGGGCTTGCAGAATTGGATATCTCAGAATGGTCTCCAATTGACCTACAAGGTTAAGAAGAAGTGAGTATAGCACAAGGCAAAAGAAAAACTTGACACTAAATATGGCTTACCTCTGTAAGACCATCTAAAAGAAAGCGAGGAGTGGTCTCGGGAGGATAGCGTCGGTTCCTTAATACCCGACTATCTCCCCATCTGTTAGCCATGGGGAAGGGCAAACTCAGAGGATCCTCCAACATGGGGGTGAAGATCTCCAGGTGTTCATAAAACCAAGGCTGAATTGAGAAATCAAAATAAGGATCTACAATAAGAAAGGAAGAGAGAGAAAAATAACAAAAAGAAATACAAAGTTACCTAGAGATTGTGGCCTGCCACCTTGAGGCCTCGATCTCCATATGTCAGCAGATCTAGGGTCCATAGAAGATATGCGCAGGCGGCCCCACCCCAATCCCAAGAATTGACCTCCTGAATATTTCGGAAGAGGGCTACCATACGGATGTCCACCCCACCCCGGAGGTCCCTAAAAAGACATTGTGCTACAACAAATAGAAGGAAGGAGCAAGTTACCTGTGCAAGGTTACCCGGGTTCACCCTCAAATCCTTCCTCATCCAACGGGTGCTGATCGCACCCAAGCGGACATGTGTCTGATCATCTAGAATCTCAATACCTGTCAAATCTGTAAACTCCCACACTGACAAAGTCTCAAGAATAGATAGAGGTCTCCCTCCGAAGGGTATGTTAGTCATGGCATAGAAGCACAACAGCATGATGGTGATCTCACCAATAGGAAGGTGGAAAGAATGGGTGCTCGGCCACCACGGCTCCACCAAAGCCCCCGCCAATGTTGAGCTACATTTTCTGGTGTCCATCAAGGCCAAGCGACACAGGTAAGTAGAATCCACTTGCCCCTGTGCCCTATGGGGAAGCATGTCATACCATTCCTGGAATGCATTGGGATGGCCATACCTGGCCAATGTAGGATGTGTCCCATCACTATGCTCCTAAAAAACAATAAATGCAAAAAATAAAAAAAATAATAAATACAAAATGAAAAAAAAAAGAATAAATGCAAAAATGAACATAAAAAAATAAATGCACAAAATCAACAAAAACAAATGCACAAAATGAACAAAAAGTTGAATAATAATGGAAGACTTATCCATTTGCCCCACATCACATTACAGATGTGGTTTCGGGTCCTGGAGAGTGTTCGCCCAATGTACCAATTCGTAGGACTGTCATCCCCCTGGGAGGATGTACTACATCTCTCTCCACCAGCCAGCCTGATCTCTCCTGGAGTTCTCCTCTTTCTCCTTTCAGCCATATTTTGTCAAAAATTACAAGGAACCCCAAAAAGGTTCACAAATTGCAAAGAACCCCGGAGGTTTTCAAAAATTGCAAGAAACCTCAGAAAGTTTCATAAATTGCAAAGAACCCTAAAAATTTTCATAAATTACAAAGAACCCCAGAAAGTTTCACAAATTGTAAAAAGGCCCGAAAAGACTTCAAATTCTCCAAATGGCCCCCTCCTCAAGAACTATGAAGAACTTCAAGAAGAAGATAAAGAACTTCAAAGGAAAACTCAAAGGAATTTATGAAAACTCGAGGAAATGCGAAGAACTTCGAATCTTCAAAGAAACTCAAAAACCCAAGCTCACTCGCTCACGAATCGTTCCCAACTCAAGAAACTCGGAATAGTGAGTGAATAGGAGGGGTGGGCCATTTTTATGGTTAAAAATTCATCCTCCCAAAAAAAAAAAGATTCTAATTCCAAGGTGCAATTCAAGAGTTCTTACCACCAAAAAAACAAAATTCAAAATAGTTTCTTGTGGTGGGTAAAAATTAAAATCACATGGGAAGTGAGATCTACTTGGTAGGTAAATCACATGAAAGTAGAAGGTGAAATCTTAATTTGTGAGGTAGATGGAAATTATCACACAAAGTTCAAGATTCCAAATCAAAATTCAAAGTTCAAGAGCTAAAAATCAAAGAATCAAGATTCCAAATCAAAAGCTAAAAATCAAAGTTCAAGATTCCAAATCAAAATTCGAAGTTCAAGGGCTAAAAATCAAAGAATCAAGATTCCAAATCAAAAGCCAAAATTCAAAGTTCAAGATCCCAAATCAAGAATCAAAAGTTCAAGAGCTAAAATTCAAAGTTCAAAATTCTAAATCAAGAGTTAAAGAATTAGAGGGCCCAATTCCATTGACCCGGCCCCAAGAGGCCCAATTTCATTGACCCAGCCTTAGGTGGCCTAATCTCATTGAATCAGCCCCAGGAGGCCAACCCCCTTGAATTGGTTCCGAGTGATCCTATCTCATAGACCAAATTCCCTAGGACTAGCTGAAGGAAGTCCAACCTAGGGAGAACATTTTCAAGCACTAACATCTTCTGCATGGAAGGCTCAAATCTCTACAAATGATAGATCAATTCTTAGGACTAGCAGAAGGAAGTCCAGTCTAGGGAGAACATTTTCAAAATACTAACATCTTCTACAAGGAGGGCTAAAATCTCTACAAATGATGGATCAATTCTTAGGACTGGCAGAAGGAAGTCTAGCCTAGGAAGAACATTATCAAGTACTAATTTCTTTTGCAGGGAGGGTTCAAATCTCTGCAAATGATGGATTAATTCTTAGGACTGGCAGAAAGAAGTCCAGCCCAGGAAGAACATTTTCAACCACTAACATCTTCTGTAGGGAGGGCTCAAATCTCTGTAAATGATGAATCAAGAACAATTTCAAGCACTGACATCTTCTGCAGGGAGGGCTCAAATGTCTGCAAATGATGAATCAAGAACAATTTCAAGCACTAACATCTTCTGCAGGGAGGGCTTAAATCTCTACAAAACGATGGTTCAAGAACATTTTCTGCCGGGAGGGCTCAAATCTCTGCAAAACGTTGGTTGAACATCTTCTAACAGGATTGAAAGGGTTAAAATTTCTTTCCTGCGATCGGTAGACCATGTAAGTCCTCAACTTCAAAGTAGTTAAGAGATATTACTTGTTACATTTTCAACTCCATCGTTGCTAAGCAAGATGATGGCAGTACATGCTCCAGGTGACAAAATGTGTTAGTTCTTTTATTTACCCTTCGACTGTTGGCATAGGCCTCGGCCAAAGAGGAGCATTCTATAGACACCCAATTTTGTCAATCTCCCTAGGCTATGATGACTTATGGATCTTGGATGCGATCTTTTGCTTCAAATCGACAAAGGTGACAATTGACTGAGGTAATTATTCCCAGAAGCATTCCAGCCTTATGCAAAATTCCTAGAAATCCCATGCAAGAGAAAAGAAGGGTCAAATTATAACATTTCATATATGAAGGAATTTGCTCTTAGATGACAGCACAGATCCATAGTACTCAGAATTACCATTCCAATGATATATGGTACGTCAAAATCGGACTATCGGACCTCCCACAATCACTCCCGAAAGTTGCACCTCGAGTGCCTAAACCCCGCCCATGCAAGCACCCATGCCTTCCCCTAAGTGCCCAAACCCAGCCTAGGGAGAACATTTCAAGCACTAACATCTTCTGCAGGGAGGGCTCAAATCTCTACAAAGGATGGATCAATTCTTAGGACTGGTGGAAGGAAGTCCAGCCTAGGCAGAACATTTTCAAAACACTAACATCTTCTGCAGGGAGGGCTCAAATCTCTGCAAATGATGGATCAATTCTTAGGACTGGCGGAAGGAAGTCTAGCTTAGAAGAACATTGTCAAAACACTAACATCTTCTGCAGGGAGGGCTCAAATCTCTGTAAATGATGGATCAACTCTTAGGACTGGCAGAAGGAAGTCTAGCCTAGGGAGAACATTTTCAAGCACTAACATCTTCTGCAAGGAGGGCTCAAATCTCTACAAATCATGGATCAATTCTTAGGAATGGCATACAAAAGTCTAGCCTAGGAAGAACATTTTCAAGCACTAATATCTTCTACAGGGAGGGCTCAAATCTCTACAAATGATGGATCAATTCTTAGGACTGGCAAAAGGAAGTCCAGCCTAGGAAGAACCTTTTAAAGCACTAATATCTTCTGCAGGGAGGGCTCAAATCTCTGCAAATGATGAATCAAGAACCATTTCAAGCACTAACATCTTCTGCAAGGAGGGCTCAAATCTCTGCAAAATGATGCTTCAAGAACATTTTCATGTACTAACATTTTCTGCAGAGAGGTCTCAAATCTTTGCAAAACGTTAGTTCAACATCTTCTAACAGGATTGAAAGGGCTCAAATTTCTTTCTTGTGATCGGCAGATCAGGTAAGTCCTCGACTTCAAAGTAGTTAAGAGTTACTTGTCACATTTTCAACTCCGTCATTGATGAGAAAGATGATGGTAGTACATGCTTCGGGTGAAAAAATGTGATAGTTTTTTTCTTTGCCCTTCGGCTGGAGGTGAAATATCCTAGAGGGGGGTGAATAGGTTATACTAGTGGAAATTAATTCTTTTCGATGTATAGGTCCCAAGTGTGATTGCAAGTTTAAAACGATGCTGAATAAATAAAATAGGCACAATCACGCAACAGAAGATTTATAGTGGTTCGACTCAATCCGAGTCTAGTCCACTCCCTATAAGAATCCTCTTGTAAGGTATTCCACTAGTTCTCCCTTTCAGTACAGTAGGTAGGAAAGAAAACCTTTACAATATTTTTCATGGATAAGAGTATCCGTACAAATCTCTTTTACAGGCAGAGAGGTGCCTTTACAATCTCTTTTAGAGGTAAAGAGACACCTTCCTCTTTTTAGGATAAGAGAATCCTTACAATCCTAAGTACAGTCTAGAATTATAAAAATAGAAATAAATAAGTAGTGGAATAAGGAATACCTCAAGTGTGGTGCAAATAATAAGAATGAGAGATGAATGATGCACATTTTGTAAAGTCCTCTCTCATGGCTTTGACTTGCACAGGAGAGAGTGGAGGACTTGATTGAGACTTGAGCCTTTTGTTGGGATTAGAGTAATTGAACAACTCAAGTTGGATAGAATAATCTTAATGACTCTTGAATGCTTATAATAATACTCTTAATGCTGTTTCTTAATTCATATTTAATTAAGAGTGGTTTGAGTATTTATAGGTGAGCTTAGTGAAGCATTTTAGGCATGAAATCAGGCTCTAATGGTCATATTCTAGAACCATCAGTCGACCGCCATCGGTAGCCGGTCAACCGAAAAGAGCCGTTGAGGTCAAAAACTAGCCGTTGGAGCTTTTCCAGGGAGGCACCAATCGGCCGGCTATGGCCTCGGACAGTTCTGGTCGACCAGGGCTTCCAGCCGATCGATCGTCAACATGACAGATTGTTTTGACAAAGTGCTATCATACTGACCAGTCGTCAGTGTTTTAACTATAACATTTTGGTCCGACCTCGGATTGACCTGAGATCAGTTGCGTTGGAATCGAGACTCAATTTTCTACAACTTCTATAAGGTTTCATCTCCTGATACCAACTGTAAGATTGCCCAAAGTGCCCTTGAGTCAGGTTAATCTATTTTCATAGTTTTACTAGAGCATATTGCACTCTACCACCTAAGGTCATTCTAGTATGATGCATGAGGTGCATGCGTATGCAACGTGTGTACAAATTACAAAATATATTCTCTATCCTATGGTCTTCATCTTGGTTCTTGATATCTTCATCATTATAGTTCTTGATGTCTTCATCTTCGATCTTGAATGTCATTATTATCTTGGGTCTTGAATGTCTTTAAGCTTCAAGGTCATGTCTGCATGAGTTCAAACCTTGATGTCTTGATTCGACCTTCTAAGTGTTTCTTCAAACTAATTACACTTTCTTCAAGCTAATCACATTTTATCAAACTAAGTTAAAGACGTATGTTTGTTTGTTAACACCAAAACATAGCAAGGAGTGTGGACATGTTTCCTAACAGTAGGCACAGGCCTCAGCCAAAGAGGGACATTCTCTAGACATCCAATTTTGTCACCGTTCCCTGGCTATGATGACTTATGGATCTTGGACGCGACCATCTGCTTCTAATTGACAGAGATGATAATTGAATGAGGTAACTATTCCCAGGAGCATTCCATACTCACCCTAAATTCTCAGAAAACCTGTGCGAGAGAAAAGAAGGGTCTAATTATGACATTTGATATATGAAAGAATTTGCTCAAAGTGACCACACAGATGCATAGTACTCAGAATTATGATTCCAATGATATATGGTATGTCAAAATTGGAAGATCGATTCTCCAGTAGTCACTTCTAGAAGTCACATTGTGAGTGCCCAAACCCCACCCATGCGAGCACCCACGCCTTGCCTTGAGTGCCCAAGCCCTGCCCATGCAAGCACCCATGCCTTACCTAGAGTACCCAAACCCCACCCATGCAAAACCCATGTGCACTCGGCCAAGCCCTGCATGCATCCAACCAAGCCCCGTGTGCACTCATTCAAGCCTTGTGTGCACCCAACCAAGCCCCACGTATACCTGACCAAGCCCCACGCATGCCCGACCAAGCCCTATGCATACCTGGCCTAGTTCTAGCACCCATGTCAGAGATCCCGCACCCATGTCGGAGGTCCCACACCTATGTTGGAGCCTCAACACCCATGTCAAAGTCCCAGCACCTATGCTAAAGTCCCAGCACCAATGCTAAAGCCGTAGCAGTAGCACCCATGATAGAGCCCCAACACCCCTGCTGGAGCTCCAGTGCCCCTGCTGGAGCTCCAAGACTCCTACTGGAGCTCCAACACCCCTATTGGACCTCTAACACCTCTATTGAACCTCCCACACCCCTGTTGAAACCTCTGATGCTCCCACCAGTAATTGAAATCCCTCTTTCGTTGATCGGTTTGGAGAAGGAATTCCCTCTTCACTCACCCGTGTACCCTACACTACCCAACTAGTGTACCCTACATTGCAGCCTCCAATTGGTCCAAAAAGGAATCTTTTTACATAATTGGTCCAAAAAAAAATTATCTTTGACCCCAATGGCTATAGAAAATTACCCTCCACCCCAGTGGTCCAAAATATCTTACTTTCACCCCATTAGTATAAAAATATTACTTTTTACTACCATTAGTTAAGGAATTTTCTCTGCCCTTCCTATTGGTCTACAAATTCTATAAAATATCCCATCCCTTTGATTTTACACAATAACATACCCCACAACAACCCATAGTAGAGAAGCTCTGCCCTCTCTCCTCCCCTCTCCCTTTGTGGTTTTCCAAGTCTTCAGAGAGATCTTCGTAAGATCCAAAGTGTTCTTTGGAGAGATCTTCATAAGATCCAAAGTCTTCGAAGTGTTCTTTGAGACTCTTTAATCCTTTGCTTTCTTTGAGTGAGATTTTTGGGAAAATTTTCTTCCTAGTCCTCCCATAGCCTATCCCCAATGGAAGCTCTGTCCTAGTGCCACCTCAGCCAAAACCTGGAAGTAGCCCATCCCTAGCAGAAGCTCTATCCGAATACCACCTCAGCCTAGCCCTCCCATAGCCTATCCCCAGCGGAAGCTCTGTCCATGTGTCACCTCAGCCAAAACCCAGAAGTAGCTCATCCCTAGTGGAAGCTCTGCCGGAATACCACCTCAGCCTAAGCCCGAAAATAGCCTTCCTAAGTTGAAGCTCTATCAGAATTCAAATCCAAAAGTAACCATTCCTGGCTGGAACTCTGCCCAAATTTTATCACAATCAGCATCTCTCGAGAAAGGAAGTTGGAGGTCAAAACCATCTTCCCCTGAAACAAGAAAGTTTGTACGAGTATCAACTAGGGGTTCCACTCCTCTTGACCAGAAACAAGGGTCAAGCTCAGGTATAATTTCTCAACAGAATTAGCACAATGTAGACTTTATATAGACCTTGTTTTAGTGTACATAGTCATTTAATGTCAATGTATATATGTGTGATAACTTAACCATGGATGCAGAATAGGAATAATTGCAGAAAATTATTCATTCTTAAGCATCTAGTAGGAAGATCAGTTGAACCGGGTAGATTGGGTGCCTAATACCTTCCCAATTCTACAACCTAACACTTACCCTAAATCTCTAGACCAGACTAACTTTTGGGCCCTTTTCTCAAGAATCGGGCCCATCCTCGGGTCCTAGGCCCATAATCCTAGGTGGTGACTCCAAACCCCTTTTGCATGATCCTGATCCCCATATTGGATCATCATTAGATCCCCGTCTCGAATGACGAACTTTACACTCTTGCAAAATAGGCCTCCACGTATCTCTGAGTGGCGATACGACGGTACAGGGCCGCAGGGTAAGCACATATGACACACCCCTCCCTCATGAAAGAGAATGAGAAAGAGATGAGAGAGGACGGAATGATGATGCAAGTCCTTTTCTCCCCCCCCCAATGGGGAGAAGAGAGATCTCGTCTTCCGACTGCTACTCTCACACCAGGTGCTAAACTTGTTCCCTCACAGTTAATATTGGAATTCCTAAAAATCAAAATTATATATATATATATATATATAGACTTTAAGTTAATTTATACCCTAATTGAGTCACTTTATATTCCCCTATAAGCCCTACAGGTCACCTCTCAGACCCAAACTTTACTGTCAATATGAGGGAAAAATGGTCTCTAGAAGTCTAACCTGTTGGAGACCCTGGCCTGACCGGTTGACCGAATGTCTCCCACCAGTCGTGCCTTTTCTATAGAATTTCAATTCTGTCAATTTTTTTTTGCAGGGTTGTGCCTCTAGTCTTGTACTATATTTTCACAACAGTGAACATAACTTCAATTTCACCATTTTCTATGCCCATTATTCATTTATTTTTAATCAATTAATTATAATTATTCATTTTAGCAAAAATTCCAGTTCCTACCTCATATTCACATGATTTCATCCACAAGTATGAAACAAGATCAGATTTTCATGATCAATCCCCAATCTAAGGTTGCATGTAGGCATTTAATCATAAGTTTTACTTTGCATGTACCATTAGAGTCTTCAAAGAACAAAATTTAGAGAGAGAGAGAGATTTCATTTCTTCTCTAAGTAATTTACTGTTTTGGAGACTTGAAGTGAAAATTTACATGCTACTACCTCAATCGGCCATGGTATGTGCATCTTTTGAACAATTAAAACTCCAAATAGCATGGTTACTTGCTAAAATTTTCAGAATTCTTCCATGCACATAATCAGTTCATACCCTTTTAATTTCTGAAAATCCTTCTTGCTACAGGTTAATCTTAGGTGAGATTATCTTACCGTTTTGCCGAATCCTACAGAAATCTTCCAAGAAAATCAATTTCTTCTCTAATTTTCTTCTCTTCTCTTCTTTTCTTCTCTTCTTCTTCTTCTTCTTCTTCTTCTTCTTCTTCTTCTTCTTCTTCTTCTTCTTTCTTCTTTCTTCATCTTGCTGTCCAAATAGTAACTTAATGAGAAATGTGGTCGGTGGTGGCTCTTATATGGCCCCACTAACCCTATGATATATATAATATAATATATTATATCCATATATGTATATATATGATTATATTACTTATACAATATGATATATATATATATATATAATTACCTAATTAAAACTAATTATGTCCCCATAATTAAATTAATTTTATGATTTTATTAATTAACTCATTTAATCATGCCAAACCCATAGGAATAGGTCCACATGTCAAATTTCCAAGAGTGGGACCCATTTCAGCCAATTCTGGCCATTTTGTTCACATTCCAGAACTCTCTAGCCAGTTGAGCCAGACTTGCTCCCATTTGAGTTTGTTGTATACCCTATCATATCCAATCTATATTAAGGGTTAGTAATCACCTATTGGCCCACTTTGTTTGTTAACTCTTCCAACACTGTTGGCAAGAGGCACAGGTACATGTTGGGTCATCCCTCACCTCTTGGCATTCCACTATTGCATGCCAAGCTAGCATTAGCCTCTCCAAACTGCTACTCTTGCCTGTCACAGTCAATGTAAAGAGGTGAGATTTGGTGTGTTACAGACTGAATGGATCCCTTCTTCATCACTGTGTGAGCCACTTGGATCAAACTAAGTTGATCCTATGGATACCTCTTACTTGAGACATGTCATGAAGAGGATGCCCAATGATGCTACTTTGATGTGCTCCGTAGGATCATGGATGATGCGGTCCAATGGAACATGATTTTGAAAGCAGTTGGGAGTAGTCGGATTGACATGTGGGCTTAGGGAAAACTATTCAAAATTGCACCCTTGTTTTGTGGCTCATTGTCTGGGCGACTTATTGTATTTTTGTTTCGATGTAGTCACAAGCACATTGCATGATTTAAGGTCAGCACTGCTCATCATAAGGGATCGAGAGTGCTAGATTTAGTGTAGTTGGACTATTTAGGGTACCCCATATTATTTGTGAGTGATGTGCTATGTTGGTTAGATGGAAGCTTAATATAGCACTCCTACATTCGTACTATCTCATTAGGTCGCATGCTCCATTTCTTGTATGATGAGACACTTATGATAGAGAGACTTCTATAATAGACAATTGAGTATGTCCGCCCTGTGTGGGCGAGTGGGAGATGTTACTTAATATGGGGTCAGACTGGGTCCTGACCTGGTTCCTTTGTGGATCGCCCACTTGGGGTAATTATGGACTCACTATGATTAGGAACCCTAATTAGCCAAATATTTATAAATAAGAGAGTTTTTACATGCCCTTACATTCATAGGTCTACAAATATTTGAGTGGACAAGTTCTAGAGGCCAGGTAGCTCGGATTGCCTTTTCAAAAGGCTTCCGATGAGCCTTACCTTCTAAATACAGCTCACACACAGGGAGGTTGAATTTAGTGAGTGAGCCAAAACGACCTTCTCTAGCTAACCTACCCATCCTATTTCTCCCTATGTGTCCCAATCTAGCATGCCATATAATAGATTCAGAATTATCACATGTATTAACTACATAAGAAACAGCTGAAGTAGAATCAATTAAATCTAATTTAAAAAATTCATCAATTAAGGATCCACGTCCAACAATAGTACCACTCAAATAAAACTCTATAGTGCAATCGTCAATATGCAAATAATATCCTAAAGATAATAATGCAGAAAATGAAAGTAGTTTATACTAAATATCAAGTGCATAAAGCACATCATAAAGAAGCAAAGTGTGCATATTATGCATCTTGAGCTGATAAGTACCAACTCCTCGAACTGCTTCACTGGTGTCATTCCCCATGAACACATTTTGGGATCCAGCCAAAATTCTACTATAGTCTATAAAACCCCCTCGATCTCACACTATATGTTTCATTGCTCCTGTATCCATAATCCAATCAGACTATATATAGGCAACCAAACACATGAGTATAAACAACTGTACAAAGAGAGCAGGATAGAAATGGTACCTTCTTTTTCTCAGTGCAATCATGAGTTAAGTGCCCCATCTTTGGACAGTTATAACATTTGACCTTGGATAAATCTTTTTTTTGCCATGCTTGCCTCTTTTGCACTTGGCAGACTTTCCTTCTTTTGGCGCTTGGTTCTGAGTCATACCCTGATTTCTTTGGTTGCCCTATCTTTTACACTTGAACTTGCACTTGCCTCCTTGGGCGACTAGGGCAATCACACAGTTCACCTCTTGGCACTCTGCCTCAAGTTTCACATGTTGTGCAATGTCAGCAAAACTTCTAATGCTATCATTGTGTGTGAGAACGAGCTTTATAGTGCTCCAAGAATTGGGTAGTATCCTAATGATAGCTTGAACCTACTGCTCATCAGTAAGAGTGGTCCCAACATTTTTCAGCTTCCGAATCATGTCTTTCACCACCCTAAGGTGTTCAGGCATAGTGTGCTTAGGGTCCATCTTATACATCTCAAACTTCAAGGTCATACCCCTTAACCTTGTAGTGGATGTAACCATGCATATTGTATATGAATAATTATGGAAAATGTTCGTTCTTAAGCATCTAGTAGAAAGACCAGTTGAATCGGGTAGATTGGGTGCCTGACACCTTCCCAACTCTACAACCTGATAGGTACCCTAAATCTCTAGACTGGACCAACTTTCGAGCCTTTTTCTTAGGAATCGGACCCACCCTCGAGTCCTAGGCCCATAATCCTAGGTGGCAACTTTAAACCCCTTTTGTATTGGACCATAATCAAATAACCATTGAATGACGACCCTTACACTCCTACAAAATAGCACCCCAAGTATCTCCATGCGACGGTACGATTGTGTGGGGCCTGCGGAAAAAACACACAACACCCCTTCCTAAGAAAGAGAAAGAGAGGAGAGAGAACAGAACACAAGTCTTTCCCCCCCCCCACAAAAGGGGAAAAGGGGATTTCTCCAGTCGCTGCCCTCACAGTGGAGACTCCACTGGGGATTTTTCAAGCTTCTGACACTATATGCTACCATTAAATGATAGAGCATTTTCCACCACATCTGTTTGAAAACATGTTTGGTTAACCCCATGTTTGTAATTGTATTCGCTAACCACATCATGCATTGTGCTCGAAGTGTAATCATTTGGCGAGGGACTCCCTATCATGCCTACACCCTCTGGGAGATCAATCATGTCATGGAGAGGACTCTAAGAGCAAACAATACCCGCTTCCTATACAAGGGTGTGAGGTATTGTTAAATGGCGAGGATGTTTGTAATTGTTCCAGCACCCTTAGGGAGCGTAGACAGCCAATTTTGTCACCCTCCCCAGACTAATGATGACTCATAGATCATGGACACGGCCTTCAGCTTCCAATCAACATAGATGACAACTAACTAAAGTAACCCAATCCCAAAATGCTCTATACTCACCCAGGAACCCTGTGCATGAGAAAAGAGGGGTCCAATTAAGACATCATATATACGAAGGAATCTGGTCCAAAGCAATCATATGAATGAATAGTACTTAGATTCACAATTCCAATGATATATGGTACGTCAAAATTAAACCATCGGATCTCCTGCAATCATCACCGAAAGACAGAACCCATCAAAGCCCATGGATTAGAATCTGGCATATTCCATAGAATATTCCTGCACCCAACCAATCCCAAGCACAACCAACCCCATGCACAACCACACCAATGCACAGCAAGCCTCCAGGCCCCTCACACCCTATGTGCACTAAGCCCCCATCCCCCGCATGCCGTGCGTGCACTAAGCCCCAACCCCCAGCCCCCATGTGCCCCGCATGCACCAACCTTAGCCTCATACGTCTGCCTACCCGTGGCCCTACCCTCCACCACCATGGCATCGTGCACTGGTAATCCTGCTTCAGTGGTCGGCTGTCGATGGCCCCACCCCGTGCTCCGATGGCCCCACTCCGATGGCTGGATTTTGGGGAGGTCTTCTCTTCACCCCCTTGTGTACCCTGTGCCACCTTGATTGTGTATCGTACATAGCTAAACCTCATTGGCAAAAAAAGTTAACTTTTTCACCCCATTAGTGGAAAAATCCCTTTTTGCACCCCATTGGTTAAAAAAATCTATAAATACCCCCCCTCTCCTTGAAATTTCACACTTAAGCCATTTGGTGAGCCCCTTTGTAGGAGAAAGTCTACCTCTCTCTCTCTCACCTTTGAAGTTCTTCCCAAATTCTTTGAAGTTCTTTGAAGTTCTTTAAAGATCTTTGAAGTTCTTTGATATTCTTCGAAGTTCTTCAAAGTTCTTCCCAAGCCTTCTTAAGCATCCTAAGCCCTCCCATAGCCTATACCTAGTGGAAGCTCTACGGAGTGCCACCTCAGCCTAGCCCTCCCATAGCCTATCCCTAGCAGAAGCTTTACTAGAGTGCCACCTCAGCCAAGCCTCCTGTAGCCTATCCATAGTGGAAGCTCTACCGGAGTGCCACCTCAGCCTAGCCCTCCCATAGCCTATCCCTAGTGGAACCTCTACCAGTGTGCCACCTTAGCCTACCCGTCCTATAGCCTATCCCTAGTGGAAGCTCTACCAGAGTGCCACCTCAGCCTGACCCTCCTATAACCTATCCCAGTGGAAGCTCTGTCGGAGTGCCACCTCATCCTAGCCCTCCTATAGCCTATCCCCAGTGGAATCTCTGTCCGAGTGCAACCTCAGTCTAAACCCAAAAGTTATCTTCCCTAGCCAAAGCTCTATCAAAACTCAAATCTGAAAGTA
The DNA here is from genome assembly GCF_013358625.1 of Macadamia integrifolia. Taxonomy (NCBI): domain Eukaryota; kingdom Viridiplantae; phylum Streptophyta; class Magnoliopsida; order Proteales; family Proteaceae; genus Macadamia; species Macadamia integrifolia. The sequence goes on along the minus strand of NW_024868395.1, from coordinate 32,175 downwards.
TCCTCTCCTAGCCTGAACTCTACCCAAATATCACCATAGTCAAAACATCTCTTGAGAAAAGAAGTTAGAGGTCAAGACCATCTTCCCCTGAGCTAGGAGAATCTATAGGAAAGTTCGTATCTACTCCAACCAGGGGGCCACCCCTCTTGACCCAAAACAGGGGCCAAGCTCAGGTATAATCTCTAATTTGAATTAGCATAATGTATGCCTTTTTATTGACCTTGTTTTAGTGTACATAAATAATTAAATTCAGTTAATGTATATATGTGTGATAACTTAGCCATGCATGTTGTATAGGAATAATTGTGAAAAAATTTCGTTCTTAAGCATCTAGTATGAAGACCAATTGAACAGGGTGGATTGGGTGCCTAACACCTTCCCAACTATACCACCTAACACATACCCTAAATCTCTAGACCAAACCAACTATTGGGCCCTCTTCTTATGAATTGGGCCCACCCCAGGTCCTAGGCCCATAATCCTAGGTGGTGACTCTAAATCCCTTTTGTATGATCCTAATCCCCGATGTATCTTCGAGCGCTAGTATGATGGTGTGGGTCCCATGAAAGCAAATACACACAACACACCCCTCCCTAAGAAAGAAAAAGAGATGAGAGAGGATGGAATGCAAAGTCTTCCCCCCCATGAAGGGGAAAAGGGAAGAAAGTTCGGTCACAACCCTCACAGTGGCGACTCCACTGGGGACTTGTCAAGCTTTCGACACTAGATGCTACAATTAAATGCAAGAACATTTTCCACCACATTTGTTTGAAAATATATTTGGCTAACCCCATGTTTGTAATTGCATTTGCTAACCACATCATGCATCATGCTCGAAGTGAAATCATTTGGTGAGGGCTCCCTGTCATACCCACACCCTTAGGGATGTCTGTGCATGTCATGGAGAGTACTCTGAGAGCAAATGATACCTGCTTCTTGTACAAGGATGTGGGGTATTGTTAAATGGCAAGGATGTTCGTAAGTGTGCCAGCACCCTCGGGGAGGTCCGTGCACTTTATGACATTTTGAGATCGAGTAATGGTATTCCCATATTACACTTTTACACACAATCACTCACGGTTCCACTACCCTCGTGGCCAGTTGCTTAACCTCATGTGTAGTCATGAGTAATGAGCAAAGGCATCACCCCCTTGCTCTTGTACCCCCGAGTCTATCAAAAGGATCACGTACCTTGCGTATATAGATCCTGTCCAAGGAAGCCTTGTCTATCCTATTGCATCCACTGCATACTCGCATCATATAGGAAATAGATGGAGAATGCTAGGAATGCCACAAGTTGATCTGTAGAACTTATTTGAGGTCTTGAAAAGGAATCTCCCTATAATGCATTCTAGTCATAAGGGAATGCTCTCCTAAGTGGGTTTCGGATGAAAGATGTCCTTCCTCCTTAGAAATGAGATGTGAATAATTAGGTATACATGACTTTGGGGTGGTTCCCGTCAAAGTCCCACAAAATTCCAAATTATCCAAATTATCTAAAAGACTTGAGGAAACCAGGAGGAAGGTCACCTAGTGGGATAAGAATAAGGAAAGCATGACTTTATCGATAGAGAATGTCTTATAGGAATGTTTTGTTCAAGCCATTTGTATGTATCTCCCACCTAGGACATTGAGTGGACTAAGGACATCAGCCCCTATCCACTCCCTATCATTAAGTGGACTAACTTTTGATGAATCATCGGTTGACAATTGAGTGGATGAATGAATAAAGGGGTGGGAATGCAAGATTCCTAAAATAAACCACTTTTGGTTCAGGCATAATTTCACACCTCAAGTATTCTCCATGGTTTGTTTGGACATGTCAGGGTAACCGATTAACTCACTTAAGTCCAATGTCACCTTCATCGTCTCTCCGAGATTGTCTCCTTCCAAGTGATTATAGTCCAGTTCACATAGATCCACCCAACATTGAATCACTTGAGCAAGCATAGGTCCACCTAGTAGGGACATTTCAAATAGAAATGGTTGAAGTCAAGAGTGGATTAGCTCAAGTATTACGCCTATTATGAAATCCTCTTAGGAAACGAACACTGGCTACGAGAGAATTGGAATGGAACAGACCTACGGGTTATCCTGGGACTTCCTCTTGAGTTGACTCAGGAGGACTAGAACCAACTAGGCCAACGGGTCAACGAGGAGTTTCACCCACTCGTCCGAATGGTCAACAAGGATCTTATTCCCAAGTTCCTCTGCCCAAGGTGGTGATTGAAGATGAGGAAGAAGAGTTTATGGCACATGTCCAAATGGAACCTCTATAGAAGGAGAGAGAAAAATTAGAGAGTAGTTAGAAAAGTTGGAGAATATGATCCGAGCAGGAAAGAGTTTGCAAAATCAAGCAGTGGATTTTGATGAGATGAGTTTCTTTCTAGGGCAAGGATTTCTGAGTAGTTCAAATGGAAAATTGTCAGATTTGATAGGTCAAGAGACCCTAAGGCTCATCTAAAAGTCTTCCTCAGCATCACTAAATCATGGCTACTTACTGATAATCAGATGGGTCAGGCACTCATGTTGATACTATCAGGACGAGCACTGAGATGGCTCACATAGTTGGAGTCTACTCAGCCACAAAATTAGAGAACAATGGTGAAAGCCTTCACCAAGCAGTACTCTGACAACACTAAAGTAGATGTGAAGTGTTGGGAACTTGAGACCTTGAGACAGCAGCCTAGAGAAGGATTCACCACCTTCCTAATAAGGTTTAGAGACAAGACTGCCAAGATGGAAAATCGACCTTCTGAAGTAGAGTAGGTGAAAATGTTGATTAAAAACCTGTCCAAGCCTTACTATGATGTTCTTTACTATCAGCATCTACAAACTTTTGATGCTTTGATAGCCACTTGCACACGTGTTGAGAACAAAATACTAAGGGATGCACAGTATCAAGGAGCTTCTCAAGATGTGGGAAGCTCCTAGATTTGGACGAGGAAAGAATCCTGAAACAAATGTGATAGGTGCGGTCCAACAGTAGGTGTCACCCATCACCTCTTCACAACCATTTGTGATACAAGTAGATGCTTCTGCTTAGAAGCCTCCTCGCCCAAGGAGACAGTTCACTGATTTGAGGATGCTTGTGGCAATAGTATATGAGAAGTTAAAGAAACAAGGATTGTTAGGCACTATAGCTCCAAGGGCAATCAACAACCCTCCCCCATCTTGGTACAGGGACAATGAGTATTGTGCCTACTACACTCAGAAGGGACACACCAATGAAAGGTGCCTAGGTCTTCAATATGCAATTCAAGATATGGTAGACAATGGGACTATTGAAGTGAAAGTCAAACAGCCTCCCAATGTCACTACCAATCCACTCCCAGATCATGGAACAGTCAACATGTTGTCAATGATAAATGATCAGAATGATTTTGATCCTCGGTTCTATGATCCAACTCATCTCATCAGGGACTCTAAGAGGTACTATATCCAGAAGCGATATGAATAGGTAGAGAAGTTATTGCATGTGAAAAGGTTGTCTCTCCCCCCAGAAATAGTAAGGCATATAATCAGCTCCATCAGGGTAGCTTATCAGAAGGAATGAGGCTCTTTCCAAAGGGCCATTTATATGTACTATATGGATAGGCACTTCTATCATCCCATGTTCTATGGTTCTCACTGAGTCATGTATACGATCTGGAAGAGGAAACAATAGAAAGTGATACCACTCAAATTATCACATCTATAGCTCGAAAAAATCATATGAATACTTACACCTACCAAAAATCATGAGGAAAAGGGCCAAAGTCATGAGAACTCCCAAAAAGAGAAGAGTGATCAGAAGAAAAATCAGAAGATCAGGTATCTACCATCCCTCCTTCATCGTCAACAGGAGAATCCACTACACCACACCATCGAAGAGAAGGAGTCTCATCATCATCTTACCATCCACTATCTTCATCAGACTATCCATTTCACACAATCCTTTGACATCTTACCACCCTCTATCTTCATCAGAATACCCTATCTCCTATAGCACATCACCTTCATATCACCCTACCTCATATCCCTCATCACCCTCATGTCATTCCCATTCTTAGGGTTCGGTGGATAACCCAAGGGAAGGATGGATCGGTGGGTACAGCTGGAAGGATATACGTGCATTGCCAAAATCTCCAAAAGGGACCTCGTCAACAGGTTCAGTGAATGCCTTTGGAGAAAGTCAAGACTTTAACCCCACTTCTTTGATCCAGATAGCTATACCTTAGAAGGATAGTCTAGAAATAATTGAAGAAGTCATAGATGACCTTCTTAGAGCAATATTGGAATTACTAGTAGGTGAAAAAATCAAGGAGCATACCTCCCTAATCCATATGGGGTGTGATACAGAGGATGATGAGTTTGGTCTGATCAGACTCTGAGCCAATAAGATCAAGTCTAGCTATATGGAAATTTTTTGATCTTTACACTATGAATACTACCAACATTTGGATGCAGAAGAATTTGAGTTCCATGAAGAATCAGATAAAGAGCCAAGTGAGGGGGAAATCAGTGAAGAAGAGGACGATGATAATGACAATGAAGATGAGGATTGGGATGATAGTGATGACTCTGATGCTCGAAGTGATGATAAGTACAGGGATTGGGATGACATTGACTACCGGGGACCTTGGAATAATGATGAAGATAATGAATCTGGGTATTACTCACCAAGGGATCCAGCAGGATACTCAGTGTATGCGATCGATGAAGATGACCCGATGGTTGATCCGAAAGATGCTATTCAATCAACACTCACAATCAGCATGAAAGGAGATGAGTCTGCATCAAACTCAAAAGATAGTAAGGATATCAAAGAGTATGAGATCATCATTGCAGGTAATGTGGACCCTATAGCAGAATAGATGATTCAAATTTATGGGTGCTTGGGTGAGATGAAACTCAAAGTTGAGGAGATTGACCAGATGTTAGGTGAAGTAGCCATCAGTGAATGCTACTATGCTAAAAAAATGGAAGACCTTGAAGAACTAGGGGGAGATGACACACTTGCATAAATAGTGAATGTAGGGATCAAATGCCTTTCAAACGGGGTAAAGAAATTGTGAGCTAGGGCTCTCGATATCTGTGGAGGACCTCAACTTCCCACCCTGAGCCGGGAAGGAGAATCTGATGAAGAGAATGATCCTATGGTAGGGATAATTACCATAACAGATAGTGATGATGAGGACCACTATCCCATGAAGATTTTTGTAAAGAAGCCTATCAATATAATGAAGACTAGAAGCGAAAGAGACTACAAGGACAAGGCCCTAGTGGTAGAACAATCAAGGACTAATGAGGCTGGAACAAGTGGCTCAAAGAAAGAACCTGAGAACCCAGTCTTGGCATAACTCAAGAAGGCCCAGGCAAATATCTCAATTTGGGGATTATTAATGGCCTCCCCTTCACACTGCGAAGCAGTCCTGAAGTCCCTCACCAATGTATAAGTGCCTATTGAGATAGATCCGATACATCTCTCACAATTAGTAGGGGTAACATATGCAGTGTAGTCACTGATGTTTTCAGATTATGAGCTCCCAGCCAAAGGAACCTAGCACAACAGAGCTTTGCACATAATAGTGGAATGCATTGACAAGATCATTCCTCAAGTCCTTGTTGACAATGGGTCCGCTTTGAATGTTCTACCCTTGAGATCATCCAAGAGTGTTGGTGCCAATATATGGAAAAGATGAGGCCATCAAACCAGACGGTACGAGCATATGACAATACCAAAAGGGAAGTTCTTGGGATCCTTACCATGGCTATTTTGATTGGCCTAGTGAGGTTCGATATTGATTTCCAGATCATCGACATACCAACATCTTTCAATATGCTTCTAGGAAGGCCATGGCAACACCATGTAAAGGCAGTGTCATCCAATCTTTATCAGAAGGTGAAATTCCCACATGAGGGGAAGGTGATCACTATCACAGGAGACCCAGAGATAGTGAATACTTTGGCCAATATTGAAAAATGGGAAGAACATGCTGGAGAAGTCCAACTTAGCGGATTTGAATAGAAGGAACTTGTGCACTCCTCTCCAAAGGGACAAATGAAGAGCACATCTTGACTGATTATGAAGCATTCTAAAGTCCACCAGTGAGTTGAATGATGAAAAACATGCAATACATCCCTTGAATGGGATTAGGGAAGTATCATCAGGGTGTTCCAAAGTTACCCACTTTGGTTGTAAGCAAAGGAAGAAGCGGTCTAGGGTACAATCCTCAAACCCCTAGATTAGGAAGCAATAATATCAGCAAAGAGGAAAAGGTACTAAGAATGACCAGAAAAATAGCTGCCTCTTACTACCCCACTCTCAATGGGTATTTTGTAAGGGAAGGAGAAGATTTTCCTTTTTATGGGAATGTTGACCCATGGTTCAATGAAACCGCTGCCAAGATGGAACCAGGATTCAAAGTGTTCTTTCAAGATGAGTTCAATTGGGTAACTCATGAGTTAGAACAACTACAAACCAAAGAAAGTGATCAGGACAGCTACATTCTTGGAATAGCAAAAATTGCATTGATTGAGAATGGGTCTTCCTCTAGCAACCCTACAGCATTGTGTGAGGGTAGCGGCTGGAGATGATGATCTCTCTTCTCCCCTTTGGGGAGGGGAAGGACTTGCATTAATTCCATCTTCTCTTCTATCTTTCTCTTTTAAGAGGGAGGGGTGTGTCGTGTGTGCTTACCCCACCATATCGCCACTCGGAGATACGTGGAGGCCTATTTTGTAAGAGTGTAAAGTTTTTCATTCGAGACGGGGATTTCATAATGGTCCAATACGGGGATCGGGATCATGTAAAAGGGTTTGGAGTCACCACCTAGGATTATGGGCCTAGGACACGGGGGTGCCTAATTCTTGAGAAAAGGGCCCAAAAGTTGGTCTGGTCTAGAGATTTAGGGTAAGTGTCAGTTGTAGAATTGGGAAGGTTTTAGGGACCCAATCTACCCGGTTCAACCAGTCTTCCTATTAGATGCTTAAAAATGAACATTTTCCATAATTATTCCTATTTCGCATACATGGCTAAGTTATCACACATATATACATTGATTGAATTTTAGTGACTATGTACACTAAAACAATGTCTATATAAAGTCTACATTGTGTTAATTTTTTTGAGAAATTATATATGAGCTTGACCCCTGTTTCGGGTCAAGAGGGGTGGACCCCCTAGTTTGGGAATTCCTTCTCCAAACTAGTCACCGGAAGAGGGATTTTGATCGCTGGTGGGAGTGTTGGAGGTTTCAATAGGGGTGTAAGAGGTTCAATAGAGGTGTTGGAGGTCCAATAGGGGTACTAGAGCTCCAACAGGGGTGCTGGGGCTCTAGCATAGGTGCTGGGGCTCCGACATGGGTGCAAGAACTCTATTATGGGTATAGACACTCTAGCATGGGTTCTAGAACTCCGACATGGGTGCTTGAACTAGGCCGGGTATGAGCGGGGCTTGGTTGGGCATGCATTGGACTTGAGCACTCAAGGTAAGGCGTGGGTGCTCACATGGGTGCTCGCATGGGCGGGGTTTGGGCACTCAAGGCTAGGTATAGGTGCTCGTATGGGCGGGGTTTAGGCACTCAAGGTAAAGTGTGGGTGCTCGTATGGGTGGGGTTTGGGCACTCAAGGCAAGACATGGATGCTCCCATAGGCGGGATTTGGGCACTCAAGGCAAGGCATGGGTGCTTGCATGGGTGGGGTTTGGGCACTCAGAGTGTAATTTCTAAGAGTGATTGTGGAAGATCTGATGGTCTTATTTTGATGTACCATATATCGTTGGAATCGTAATTTTAAGTAATATGCATCTGTGTGGTCACTTTGATTGGATTCCTTCGTATATGAAATGTCATAATTGAACCCTTCTTTTCTCTTGTACAAGTTTTTTGGGATTTTGGGTGAGTATGGAATGCTTCTAGGAATAGTTACCTCAGTCAGTTGTCATCTCTGTTAATCAAAGGTAAAAGGTCACGTCAAAGATCCATATGTCATCATAGCCGGGGGAGGGTGACAAAATTGGGTGTCTACAGACTGCCCCTCTTTGGCCAAGGCCTATGCCGATAGCCGAAGGGAAAAGAAAAGAACGACCACATTTTGTCATCCGGAGCATGTACTTCCATCATCTTGCTCATTAGTGACGGAGTTGAAAATGCAATAGGTAATATCTGTTAACTATTTCAAAGTTTAGGACTTACCTCGGCTGCCGATTGTAGGAAAGAAATTCGTTGCTCTTCCAATCCTGCAAAAGATGTTAGCACTTTGATCTTTGGATTTTCCTAGGCCGAGCTTTCCATGTGCCGGCTTAGGGAATTTGGTTTCCAAGCTGGGTCTTTTGAACCAATCTGGACTATCTGGGACCGATGGTTACAAGAAAGAAATTCATTGCTCTTCCAATCTTAAAACAGACAAAAGTATTTGATTCTTAGATTTTCCTTAGCTAGACTTCCATGTGCTAGTTTAGGGAGTTTGGTCCCCAGGATGGGTCTTTCGAACCAATCTGGACTATCTGGGACCAATGGTTACAAGAGAGAAATTCGCTGCTCTTCGAATCTTGCAATAGGAAAAAACATTTGATTCTTGGATTTTCCTTAGCTGGGCTTTACAAGTGCTAGTTTAGGGAATTTAGTCTCTAGGCTGGGTCTTTCGAACCAATCTGGACTATTTGGGACCGATGGTTACTAGAGAGAAATTCGCTGCTCTTCCAATCTTGCAATAGGCAAAAACATTTGATTCTTGCATTTTCCTTAGCTGGGCTTTACATGTGCTAGTTTAGGGAACTTGGTTTATGAGATCGGGTCACTTGGAGTTGATTCAAAGAGATTGGGCCTCCCAAGGCCTATTCAATGGGATTGGGCCACCTAGGGCAGGGTCAATGAGATTAGGCCACCTGGGGCTGGGTCAGTAAAATTGGGCCACCTGGGGCTGGGTCAGTGAAATTGGGCCACCTGGGACCGGGTCAACAAAATTGATCCACCTGGGGCCGGGTCAGTGAGATTCTTTCTTTTGAATTTGAGTCGTAAGATTGGGACCTAGAATTTAAGCCCTTGGTTCTTAAAAATTTGGCTCTTGATTTAGAATCTTGAACTTTGATTTTTGGGTTTTGATTTGAAATCTTCACTTTTGATTTGGAATCTTTGAACTTTGATTTTTAATTTGAAATCTTGACTTTTGATTTTTGGATTTTGATTTGGAATCTTGACTTTTGATTTGGAATCTTCGAACTTTGATTTTTTATTTGAAATCTTGACTTTTGATTTTTGGCTTTTGATTTGGAATCTTTGAACTTTGTGTGATAATTTCCATCTATCTCACAAACTTTAACTTAGATTTCACCTTTTACCAATTTTACCTTCCACTTTCATGTGTTTTTATCTACCAAGTAGATTTCACTTTCCCATTTGCATGTGATTTTATCTACCAAGTAGATTTCACTTCCCTGCCACAAGAAATTACTTTGAATTTTGTTTTTATGGTAAGAACTCTTGATTTGCACCTTGGAATTAGAATCTCAATTTTTTATTTTTTGGAGGACGGATTTTTTAACCATAAAATGGTCGCCCCTCCTGTTCACTCACTATTCCAAGTTTCTTGAGTTCAGAATGATTCACGAGCGAGTGACCTCGGGCTTTTGAGCTTCTTTGAAGATTCGAAGTTTTTTGCATTTCTTCGGGTTTTCTCAAATTTCTTCGAAGATCTTCGAGTTTTTCTTGAAGTTCTTCATTTCTTCTTGGAGATCTTCATAGTTCTTGAGGAGAGGGCCATTTGTAGAATTTGAAGTCTTTCTGGGCCTTTTTACAAATTGTGAAACTGTTTGGGTTTTTTGAAAATTATGAAACTTCTTGGGGTTCTTTATAATTTTGGATAAATATGGCTGGAAGGAGAAGGAGAAGGACTCTAGGAAAAAACCAGCTGGCCGGTGGAGAGAATGTAGCACATCCTCCTAGGTGGATGACAGTCCTGCAAATTGGTACATTGGGCGGACACTTTTTAGGACCCGAAACAACATCTGTAATGCGGCGTGAGGCAAATGGGTAAGTCTTTTCCTTTTCCTTTCATTATTATTCATATTTTCTTATTTTGTTCATTTTTACATTTATTTTATTTTTGTTCATTTTTTACATTTATCTATTTTTTGTTCATTTTGGTATTGATTTATTATTTTTTTATTCATTTTTTTGCATTTATTTTAGGAAGACGATGATGGAATGCCCCTACATTGGCTAGGTATGGCCATCCCAATGCAGTTCAGGAATGGTATGAGATGCTTCCCCATAAGGCAATGGGGCAAGTAGATTCCACTTACCTGTGTCGCATGGCCTCACTGGAGACCAAGAAATTCAGCTCGGCAGTGGCGAGAGCTTTGGTGGAGCGGTGGTGGCTGAGCACCCATTCTTTTCATCTTCCTATCGATGAGATCACCATCACATCTTTGTTTTTCTATGCCATGACTAGCATACCCTTCAGGGGGAGGCCTCTATCTATTCCTGAGACTTTGTCAGTGCGGGAGTTCACAGAGTTGACAAGTATTAAGATTCCGGATGATCAAACACATATCTGCTTCGGTGTGATCAGTGCCTGTTGGATGAGGAAAGATATGAGGGAGAACCCGGGTAACCTCACAAAGGTAACTCACTCCTTTCTTTTGTTTTCTGTGGCACAATGTCTTTTTACTAACCTCCAGGGAGGAGTGGACATCTGCATGGCTACCCTCTTCTAAAATGTTCAAGAGGTCGATTCTTAGGATTGGGGCGGAGCCGCCTATGTATACCTTCTGTGGACCCTGGACCTGCTGGAATATGAGGATAGGGGCCTCAAGGGGGTAGGCTATATTCTCCAGGTGACTTTGTATTTCTTTTTGTTCTTTTCTTTTCTCTCTTCTTTTGTTTTTTGATTGCACATCCTTATCTTGATATTTCAATTCAGCCTTGGTGTTACAAGCACCTAGAGATCTTAGCCCCTGTAGTGAAGGATCCTTTGAGTTTGCCCTTCCCCATGGCTAACAGATGGGGCGATAGTTGGGTATTAAGGAACCGATGCTATCCCATTGAGACCACTCCCCGCTTTCTTCTGGACGGTCTTATAGAGGTAAGCCATATCAAGTGTCAATTTTTTCCTTTGCCTTGTGCTATACTCACTTCTTCTTAACCTTGTAGGTCACTGGAGGCCATTTCAGGATCTCCAATTCTTCAACCTTGATGAGTTTGCTTGAGCCAAACACTTGACAGAGAGCTGGGGATTATTCAGGGGTATTTGGGGCCATGCCTGGTATCTGGGGGAGTGTGTCACTCCTTAGTGGTCCGATCCTGCTATGCGTTCTCCTCCCTGTTTTCCTCCATCAACAATGTGTAAGCCGGAGTGTCTCCCCGAGAGTGAGATAGAGATATGGGCTGAAGGGGTGTGGGATGACTCTCTCCTAGATCAGAGCAGGGATTACAAGGCCTTTCTCGAGGAGGAGATGGTTTGTGCTCCCTTTGGTCCCAGGGGGGCACTGGTATGTTTCTTCTCTTGAACATTTTTTCCATGTTTCAAATTCTTCTCTTTTTTCATTGATGTTCTTTCAATGGAGGGCACGACATGTGGCTCCCCCTCCTACTCGGTCACGAGTAGGTGCTGCCTCATCATCTTAGATTGAATCTTCCATTGTTGCGAGGGGACCTCTTTGGATGGTCGTCAGTCCCTTCAGTGGTTTCCCGGGCTGGTCTTATCACAGTGCGACCCGTTCGGGCATTCCTCAGCACTTGGAACGTAGAGTGGATAGAGACGCCTCTCTTAGACTTCCTATCCCATATGACTGTGTGAGTATCAAAACACTTCTTGTTTGATTGATTCATGATTCCCTTTTACTGACATGCTTGTTTTCATGTGTCTCCAAAGCTCTATGCCGAACTTAGGAGGATGCATCAAGGTTTGTCCGAGGTCGTGGTTGAGAGGGTACTCTCTTGTTCTTAATCTCTCTCCTCTTTTATTGCTTCTTTTCTTGATCATTCCATGTGTTCCACCACGAGAGGGAGAACGATGCCTTGAGGTTAGCTCCTACCGACTTCAGAATGTCCATATGCAGAGGCAGGTTAAGGACCTTGCACAGAGGTTGACGAGTTTAGGGTTGGGACCCTCCAATTCCATGGCCTTCCATGAGGATGATGCCGAGCATGGTTCAGATGATGACTTTTAACCCAGAGGGATTTGTTCCCATATTTTTTGTAAACACAAACATATGTATATTTTCTTTTTCTTTTTCCCTCCTTTTTTTGTTCATCATTTTATTTTAGCATCCTATGAATGGAAACCTATCTTCAGCACAAAGAAAATCTCTTTTTTTTTTTTGTGTTTACGGTTTGAAATGTGGAGGTATAATCAATTCCACAACTCAAGTCATAATTAGAATAATCGAGATAACACAAAAATCCAAATATTTCCTTATTCTATTACCAAGTGAATTACATGGGAAGGGGAATAACTTTCCTACCATAGATAAGATAGGTAAGTAACAAGGTTGGGAGACAACTCTTGGGGTGGTTGAAAGTTCACTAACTCCTCTGGGTCCATTGCCTCAAGCCCATATTGTCGGCTGATGTACATAGGCAAATAAAAGGACGTGTGAGTCAATCCCATCAACCTGACGTAATTGTAGCCAGGGGTCTTCATCAGAAAATCTTCTTGTGGCTTCTCTAGGAACTTCCATGTAATGTCCTTTGTAATTCTTCCTTGTAGGTATTCTTTCCAATCATCAATGAGTCTGAATTTTGGGGCTTCCATCCTTTCGTGGTAACCAAGAGCCCTGAGTTGACCTCCATTTAATCCTGTTTAGCTTCAGCTTATCAAGTAGCCATAGTTGGAAAATGGCAGGACTTCCATGATAATGATCAAGTCCAAACCTATGACTATGGTTCATGTTATCAAGTCCTTTGAATGTCTCTGCAAGGACTATGGGAATGATATCTCTTCCTTTCTTCAATTGCTTTATCACTTCTATTAGGACAGTTGGTGCACCATACCCCAGAGTTTGGAGAACATAGCGAGCTATCCTGCGTAGTAGATAAGCATCCTGTGACCTTTGCTGATGGATTCCCCTCAGTGGTAGGTATTGAATGAAGATCCTAGCCACCTTCAGAATATTAATCTTTCCATATCTGATGAACTACTTCATTTCCTCCTTTTCCCATCCGAAAAAGTCCCAAATCTCTTCTAAGTGATCTTTCTTCAAAGATGGTTGAATCAACTTGCTCTTAGGTGGATATAACATATAAACCCAAAATCCTCGAGAGTTGGACAGATCTCAACCAACCCAAACTGAAATACATGAAGTTCATCATCCCAATTCTGAGGTATTTATCAAAGTAGATTGTGGTGTAGCTTAATGCACCCAATCCTGCTGAGTATTGACATATTAATGGATTCTAGTAGTCCTGGTGCTACTATACTTATGTTCAAGGTCCATTTTCTCAATGTCTCATCCAAGGAGCCATCACTTATCCTATAGTTATCACAAGCAAAGAGAAGATGTGATGATTTATCAAAGCATTACTCATTAGCTATTGACACAACCAAACGTTTACCACTATTGCATCAAGCTCTCTTTTTTTTTTTCTTTTCACCGATCAAGGATGGGGAATAAATTGGCCTTGATAAACTGGTGCAGGGTGGCGACTTTTGTGGGATAAAAACCTGGATAAGAATTTGACGGACCATAGGTGAATGACAGATACTTAATGGCCTTGCATGCCAAATGGAGATTCTTGAGAGACAAACTATGATGATCTTTCAAGATACCTTGATTATTAATTTAGGAACCAATTTATTGCCTCGAGATGGTTGAGACCGCACTTGTAGAGCACTGCTCTTTGAACCTGATTTATTGACCGGTTGGTTCGATTTAGTCTTGTAGGGTCTGAACAGAAGCGGGTTGATGCTGGTGCCTTGTGATTCATGACGGCAAGGGTGACATCAAATGTGGGGTAGCCAGATAAGATTGAGCCGGTGCTCGAGATGATCCGTATGCACATATCACAGGGTCATGTATGGATAGGAAAGGTACGTTACCCTACTTGAATGATAGGAACTTGGTCCACAACATGTGGGGAGAGTGATGTACATGTTAAGACTCCATTTTTCTCCAAAATATAGCAAGATTGGCTTATTTTTCCAACTGGTGGGTCTCACTGGTAGGTGCGAGACCCACCAATATGACCCACTTGTTGGGGTATTGTGGACCCCAGCATGCCCCGCTTGGATAAGCACGTGTGTTTCAACCTCCTCATTGTAATGAGGTCTTGTATGCCAGATGATATTTGCTACATCACCCGAAAACAAGATTTAATGTGTTTTGGTCCATAAATAGGCAAAACCAAATGAACCTTAGAAGATATTTATAACACTAGGGTATAAATAGCTTTGATAACTCTCTCTCCCTCATTTATGGTTTTTAGAAAAGTGGGTGAGAGGAGTAAAGAAGAGGGAGGAAAGAGGAAGAATGAGAGATGGAATAGGAAAGAGGCTTACCCTTGGATTCCAGAGCTGCACCTCACGTTTTTGTTGTCGGAATAATGTCCGATGGCTTGAGATCTACATTTGTGGTAAGTAGCACCATAAACCTTTGAGATGTTTGAATCTGGATGATAACGAAGCCATTGTATGACTTCCTTGAAGTATTCGAGAAGAGAAACAAAGATTTGTAGGTTATTGAAGTGGCATTTGAGTATGGGAAGAGGATTCCAAGATTTGGGGTTTTTTAAGTAAAGGTATGATTTCTTTCCCCAAATCTTGTTAATGGCTTAGATGCATAGTACAATCAGGTAGATGAGGCTTAGAATGTGTGGGAAATGAAGTGGGAACCACCCTAATAGGGTTCGAAGAGTTGGAATGGAAGGAAGAAGGAATACAGAAAAATCTAAGAAAAACAACGGGTAAGACTGATGAGTGACTGACCTGCCGGTGTGACCTACCAATCACCCTTGACCCTTCTGGTTCTACCGACGGGTAAGACCGATGGGTACCTGACCCAGCGGTGTGACCTACCAGTCACCCCATGTCCCCTCTAATTTTACCAGTGGGTAAGACCGGTGGGTGCCTGACCCTCCAGTATGACCCGTCGGTCTAGGCAGACTACACATGTGGGTTCTCCTACCACCTGTATGGCCCACCTGTAGCCCAAATGAGCTCCGCTTAAGCTCAAACTCACCGACAACCTTCTTCACACTATTATACGTGTTGTGACCATATCCTATGTCATTTATAGTCCCGATTTGTATGTATTTCTAAACCCTTTATCTGTGTTAGGTTTCGAGAAACTCGTCTTCTCACTATGCTAATTCTTCTACGAAAATAGATAAGTGGGGAGAGGACTTTGATCTTAATTTTTGGAGTGTTTTTGGCATCCTATGCATTCATAGACTATATTGACATTCCGATTGCCATTCCTGTGTATATGATTCGTGAATGAATGACGCACTTAGTACTGAACATGTTGTATCTCTAATTCTATATGCATCATTACTTGCTTGAAATCTTGAGAATGTATTTACCATATGATGGATTATGATGACGATGTTTTTCGATTAAATGTGGTATTTCTAGATTAGTTTCCGTAGTCGGCTTGGAAACAAATGCATTGGTACATCATGGAATGGGACATGGAAGTACTATGTAGTTATCTTATCTCATGTAGGAGCATGTGGTTAGGATTTCATATTCCCTCGTGCTATGACCCTTCCCAATAGGGGCTTACGTGTTGAGTTATCACTGGGGGGAAGCATCGATCACTGACCACCGTGGTGGTTAGATGTATGCTTGGCCAATCATTAGGACAGTTGGAAACCTTGGTGATATATTCAGAGGTCCAATCGTACTACTTTTAATTTCTACTATGGTTCGGTCATGATTTACTTTTATGCTGTGGTTCGGCCATGATTTACATTTCTACTGTGGTTCGACCATGATTTATATTTCTGCTATGGTTCGGCCATGATTTACTTTTTCAAGTGCTCACAGTGGGCCTTCTCCGATAACCCTATGGGTGTATCACGGGATGGAGAACGCATCTCGAACCCAAGGCATACGCACACTGTTGTTGTGAGTAGCATGTTACCTATGACCTAGAATGATTTGTTTAGGTGGACTAGGATTAA
Organism: Macadamia integrifolia; assembly: GCF_013358625.1. Lineage (NCBI taxonomy): Eukaryota > Viridiplantae > Streptophyta > Magnoliopsida > Proteales > Proteaceae > Macadamia > Macadamia integrifolia. Next base: position 16,069 of record NW_024868395.1, on the reverse strand, counting down.
AATGAATCTCATAGATATAGTATCATTTGAAATGCATTTACTTGTGTGCATCTTTCTTTTCATTTACTCAGCTAGTGAGGTCACCCCTCGTGTACACACATTTTTATATGATTTTGTAGGATACTCTGTGGAGGAACCGGTGCTGGGTCCCAATGACGAAACCCCAGTAGGGGATTGGTGGGTCCCTGAAGAATTCGAATACGCTAAAGGCTGCCCGTGTGAGAGTTGTATTATTGGGCAACAATGACAGATCCTCTTCACTGTACTCTTTTGATTCTTTTGGTATATTTTTCTTTGTGCTCTCAATATTTAAATTGCTATTTCTTATATAAATATCATGTCTACGGGCCCACATGTAAATACTTTACGTATAATAATTTGGGTATTAAGAGTATATGGGAAATTATAGGTAATCATTTATGACAAGACTTCTGCTGTATTATATTATTATATTCCATTGATCACATGTGGCTTGCTGTACTGTGATTACTGTATTAGATGATCCTGGTGGTTTTGGGTTACCAAGAGGGAACCCAGTCACAGGTCCGGTTCTAAGTGAACGGGGCGAGACAACGGTGGTATCAGTGCACGATGCTCTAATCACACATAGATTGCAAGAATTAAATTCTTAGAAATCTAAATTTAGACAACGGGTTGGAAAAAACATAAAGACTTCATATAAAATTTGTAAGTACACAAAACATGAAAATTTCGTCATGATGCAGGCATAAGTTGAGGGTACCAAAATGTGCACATAAGAAATAAGAATTACATAATCACATAAAAGTTTTCCATACACAAGAAGAGTATTCACAACATAGTCATATCCATGAGTCTCTCTGCATACTAGAGAGTTGTTCCAATAATGTTAGACAAGAAGAAAATAGAAGAGAAAGGAGGAACAGAAAACAAAATTCCCAAAATTACAACCCATATGATGGAAATGAGAAGAAAGAAAAATAGTAGTCTCATTAGTCCTCATCATCAATGTCATCCAAGTCGATGACCACCTCCACTTGTTCCCTTCAATTAATACCCAAGCGACGATTATAGTAGTCGAATCGGTGGTTCACCAAATCCACGCCATCCTGAAGATGCCTAAAACTCAATGCCATGTCCTTAGAGGCTAAGTCCACGACATGGTCTATATCATTGATGTCTATGACCATGCTCACATAGGTTTCCTTCAGAGTTGCCTACCCTGTTAGGAGCTTCTAGCTTCTTCTGACCCTCCTGTAGTGACTTTAGTCCAGCCATCAAGCCCTGGAAGTCAAAGGCCCCACCTGGGGATGGTAGAACTGCTCTGAGGGGGACCTCATTCTCCATCTCCACATCCATCTCTATATCATCCTCCTCCTTGGGGATATAGTCCTCATCATCCTCCTCATCGTCACCACCCTCCTCCTGGGCTGCCTCCCCCACTATAGGCTCCATTAGATGGAATAACTCCATCTTATGCAAGATGCCCCGGGTAAACAGGTCTGAGGGGGCACTACCCACCTCACCCCCAAGGTCCATATGAAAATACTCAAAGATCTTTGTAAGCAACCGAGAGTAAGGGTAGTTACCATCTGCGAGATGGGCTGCGTGGTACTCCATCATCTTCATAATCAAATATGGAAGGCACAAGCATGGAGGACCATATAATGTAGTGTAAAGACAGTAGGCCAAATAAGTAGCTATGAAGTTCACCTGGTTCTGGTGCCCAGCATGAGGAAGTAGGTTGAACTGAGGTAGGTGGCTAAAGACTTGAACCTTGGCATGATAGAAAGTCTCAGACTCGAGTCGGGCCTCCCTACCATAGATGGTCTACTAGATGTGCTATTGGAAGTTCTAGATCATATGGGGACCCAAGGCCCTACCCCTAGGAGGGCAATAATACCACGTACCCTTTAATGAGATGCCCAGGATCTCTACCAACAAATCGATAGGAAGCTTGATGTTTCGACCCTTTACTTGACTGGTGAAGGTGTACATCTTATCATCGTAGGCCACTTCCAAGTTACAATAGAACAGCCGCACAAGGTTGGAATAGCCGCGACGGTCAAAGGATAACATGGATTGCCAACCGAGGGCGGTGAATCGCTCAAGTAGCCGAACTCGAACAAAGTCCTCCACCACAACAGATTTCTCCATCACTATAGATCTTTTGGTGAATTTGACCCAAGAGCGTGCAGCCTTAAGACTGTGAAATACACGGACGTCATAGTCCTCGAACTCCTCGGATAGGTCCCTAGCGGGTCGAGCCTGGGAAGCAGAGGAGCTAGAAGCAGAACCCCTCTTCTTCCTGCTAGAAGCTTGCCTGCTTCTAGAAGAGGAAGCTACCTCTTTGCCTTTATGGGAAGACATCCTGTAGAAGATGGGAAAAGAGATGTAAGAGAACTGATAAAGTGCCAAGAGGAAATTGTAAAACAAAAGAGGAAAGTAGGAAACAAGGCAATATGCTCTTAAGGAAATGGTTAGTGAAATTGATAAACTCTATATATTAAGCAACATAGAATGAGCAATGCATGTAGCATAACAGATGAGGGAGAAGAACCCAATGAATACAATGCCAATGATTGAAATGGAGCTACATGTGAATGGAAATTGGCAAGAACCATATGTGGATAAATGCACATTATAAAATTCAATGCTTGATGCAATACATTGATAAAGACAAGTGATGGAAGCATTCATTTAAGGTATAGAAATATGAATTTTCCAAAATTAGCAACAATGCAAACCATTGACAGTTTTTTCGAAAGAAGAAAAGGGGAAATTTGTAAAGAAAAGAACATAAACCTAGTATACCCAAAGCATTAAGGAAATTCTTGGCAATAACATAAGGGGAAAGGATAAATTTCATGAGAATGAATGTAGTTTGGCATATTGAGGTCAAATAAGTGAAACCCCCAAATTTCCCAAGAACAATAACATAGAAATGGAGAATTTTCATGCCAAAATGAGAAAGATGATGCATACGTACAATGTAGCACTCTTACCACTATTAGACAATCAAATGTGAATATATAAACTCACTGAATCAAACTTTTTGCAATAAATGGGAGAGAAAATGAACAAAACCCTAAAACAGTGAAATTTTGAGTAAATGGGGTTAAACTATCCATAGAGATGACATATGTGATGTTAGAGATGTGAAACATCAAGGAAATGACAAATCCACATAGTACATTCAATCTAGTTGGAGGAAATCCAAAGAAAATAGAGTTTTTGAGTTTATTGAACAAAACAAACAAAATTCCAAAAGAAAGAGGTAAATCCTACTTACTTGAGGTTGAATGGTGTGTAGAGACTGTAGATCTAAGTGAGAAGCATGTATAGGGCTGGTAATGGTGCTCTTGGATGTTCTTTGGGTGCCTTGGGTGATTTAGAGAAGAGAAGAAGAAGAGGGAAATGAAAGGGTTTAAAAATAAGGGCTTTTTCTGCCCTTAAGACAGAAATCGTGACAAGATCGACGGGTCATAAAAATGACCCACCCACCGATATAACCCACCAGTGTGGGTTTTTGGGCCGAAAATTCCCAAATTATTTTTTTGGGATTGATTTTTAAACCTTGTAAACCCCTTCTATGAGAATTATAAGTTGGTGTGAAATTAAATTCCATGCATGCCTATGTGAAATGAGTATAATACCATAAGAAACGCAATGTGTGGTATGCGTGCTATGATGATGAAGTGCACTATGATTGTAAAATGGGAGGCATAATGTGATTGTCTCTTGTGCTTACATGAAGTGAATGTGGCATTAAATTGTATCAAATCTTGATGCAATCCAGGTACGAAGCATGATAGTACGTACTAGATTCAGCAGTAATGCAAGAGGGGCCCCACGTGGTTCCCGTTCTATTGGATGACCACCTAACCCTCGAGAACCTCAACCACGAGTGAGTCCTAGACAAGAAGTTATAGTTGAGGGCTCACCTACACCTAAAATTTTAGATCCACCTCCTATTGTTACTCCCAATGATATTGCGGCTCTTTTCCAATAGTTGCAATAGGCTTTCCAGCAACAACTACTCCAACAAAAATAGACTTTCATGAATGCTATATAACAATAGTTGCACCCTATGTTCATGGGTCAACATCCTTGTGGGGTACCTTTCCCACAAGAACCTCCCATTGTGCCCTGTGTTAGAGTATAGTCGGGGGGTGCTTCTCCTCAAGCACCACCTGTTGAGATATAAGGGAGTGCATTACCTACAGTACCACCACAGGATCAACCTGGAGGTACTCCACCTGCGGTTACTCTATAGTTTCTTCCTCATGGCACTCCACCATATATGGTGCCTCCCCCATATAGTATTATCTGGTATATCCTCCATACTATCCACCAGTAGCCACTACTGCAAGGCTGGTGGAATCATTTAAGAGGCACTTACCACCTATCTTCACTAAGGTGGGGAGTGATCCATTAGAGCTGGATCGGTGGATCCAAGAAATGGAAAAGATATTTGAGGTGGTAGAATGTACAGAACCTCAAAAACTCATCTATGTCGGGTTACAGTTAAGAAATGAAGTTGATTCATGGTGGAAGGCTTCTAAGCCTATCTTGTTGGCAACCCATCCGGAACTATCATGGGAATAGTTCAAGGAATTGTTCCTATCGAATTATTACCCCTTAAGCTTTAGAAATCGTAAAGAGACTGAATTCTCAACTTTGACTCAGGAAAATAAGTCTATCCTTGAGTACCAGCAGCAATATGAGGAATTATTCCATTTTACCTCACCACACATGAAAACAGCAGAGGCCATTGATTTGACTGATTTTGCTCAAATTGTACAAAAGGCCAAGATTATAGAAGACAAGCAGAAGGGGAAGTCTTCTACTACACCTAGGCTTTGGAAGAGATCCAATCCCTATGCAGATTCAAGCAACCCGGACAAGAGTTTCCATGAGCCATATAATTATGGTCCACCATATCAGCAGCCATATAGGTCATTGAGTTACATGCCTATACCAGCAAGTAGATCAGGTACTATCTCTTTTCACTCGAACACTAGTATGGTGCCTACGGCTCAATGGCCACCTCATCCCCCTACTACTCAAAGTTAGATACAGAGGGCACCAGTACCAGTGCTAGCCCCTTAGAACGGGAGCTATGTTTGCAATTCACTTGGGTATTTTGCAAAGGATTACCTATAGAAGCCAGCTATGGTGTAGAGTTAGCCTCCTGTTCATAGACCCACCTTGACTCAAGGTGGTCCACCTCAAGGAAGAATGTATGCATTATCAGCTAAAAAGGTTAAGGCAAGACTCGATGTCGTAGCAGGTACTCTATCTATCTCGGGTATACCGGCTTATGTATTATTTGATTCTGGTGCATTACATTCTTTTGTATCTAAAACATTTGCTAGAAAGATTGATATGACACCCAGGGCTCTAGAAAGTAAATTGATTGTTAGCACACCTACGGGTAAGGTAGCACAGTTGAATGAAGTGTACGGGCCATGTTCCATTGAAATAGGTGAGAAGAAGCTGGATGCCCAACTTATCAAATTTAGTATGCAGAATTTTGATGTTATATTAGGCATGGATTGGTTATCTACTCACCATGCAAATGTCATGTGTGCCAAAAAGAAAATTAAATTGGTGAGTGATGATGGTGAAGAGCTGGTGTATCAGGTGGATAAAATAAAATGACCTAGAAAGATTCTTATCTTTACATTACAGGTGGTAAAGTTATTGGAAGATGGATGTTTGGGCTACCTAGCTTCAGTACAAGATGTAGAAGCAAAAGTCACACCATTAGAAGAATTAAATGTAGTTAGAGAGTTCCCCGATGTCTTTCCAGATGATCTAACCCAGCTTCTGCCAGACAGGGAGTTAGAGTTTGCCATTGATCTGGTTCCCAGAGCAGCACTGGTGTCTAAATCTCTGTATAGAATAGTACCACCCAAATTAAAGGAGTTACAGACTCAATTGCAGGGTTTGTTAGAGATAGGGTTCATCTGCCCAAGTGTTTCTCCTTGGGGTGCCCCAGTTCTATTTGTCAAGAAGAAGGATCAAAGTTTGTGTATGTGTATCGATTATCGAGAATTAAACAAGTTGACCATCAAGAACCAGTATCCATTGTCGTACATATATGATATTTTCAATCAGTTGCAAGGTGCTAAAGTATTCTCAAAGATCAATCTTAGATCCAGTTATTACCAGCTCAAGATAAAGAGCAGTGATATACCCAACATAGCTTTTAGAACCCGATATGGGCATTACGAATTCCTAATGCTATCCTTTTGGCTAACCAATGCACCAGTAGCCTTTATGGATCAGATGAATCGAGTATTTTATGATGTTCTTGATTAATGGGTCATCGTTTTCATCAATGATATCCTGATATACTAGAAAAAAGAAGAAGAGCATGCATAACACTTGTGAATGGTACTTCAAAGATTGAGAGAACAATAGTCATATGCAAAATTCAGCAAGTGTGAGTTCTGGTTAAAACAAGTTGGATTCTTAGGGCACATAGTGTATGAGAATGGGATCAAAGTTGATCCAGGGAAGGTAAAAGCAGTCATAGAATGGGAAGCTCCCAAGAACACCATGAAAATTAGGAGTTTCTTGGGATTAATAGGCTACTACTAGCAGTTCATTGAGAATTTTTCCTGAATTGCCATCCCAATGACCAAGTTGACTAGAAAAGGAGTGAAATTTGAATGGTCAAAGGAGTGTGAGGATAGTTTTCAGGAACTAAAGAAACGATTGGTGTCAGTCCCAGTACTAACAATACCAGAGGGTACTGATGGAATGACAGTCTATACGGATGCCTCCATAATTGGGTTAGGTTGCGTTCTTATGCAACATGACAAGTTAGTGGCTTATGCATCTAGACTGTTAAAGGAGTATGAGAAGAACTATCCCACTTGACGACAGTTATCTTTGCCTTGAAGATTTGGCGCCATTACTTATATGGGAAAAGTGTGAGATATTTAGTGATCATAAAAGTCTCAAGTACTTCTTCACCTACTGGGATCTGAACATGAGACATAGGAGATGACTGGAACTTATGAAAGATTATGACTATGACATATAGTACCATCCTTGTAAGGCTAATGTGGTGGCTGATGCATTGAGCCGGAAAGCTCAAACTATATCACTTGCTTACTTGGCCACCAGCCCATAACTTAAACAAAAAGCCATGTTGATGGATGAAATAATTTTGAATAAAGGCTCTACCTTAGAGCTTGATCAGCAGCCTAAGGATATTAAGTAGTTGACCATATCTCTGGCGGCCCTACAAGTACAACCATCCATCAGGTATGAAATAATCATTAAACATGGATCTTGACTTGCAGAAAATCAGAGTTAAAATCCAAGAGCAAAGGATGGATGATCCTGATTTCACAATATCCTATGACGGAGCACTGTTGTTTCAGGACAGATTGTGTGTACCCAATGACATGGGGATTCAAGACAAGATAATTAAGGAAGCATATAGTTTTGAGTACATGCTTCACCTCGGAAGCACCAAGATGTACATTGATCTTAAGCAAAGTTATTGGTGGCCAGGGATGAAGATTACAGTTGCCCTATATGTTGCATAGTGCCTTACATGTCAGAAGGTCAAGGTAGAATGGCACTGACCATATGGCACTCTTCAACCTCTCCCAGTACCAGAGTGGAAATGGGACATGATTACTATGGATTTTGTCACCGGGCTACCCCGTTCACCCAAGAGAATGGATGCAATTTGGGTGATAGTCGGCAAGCTTACTAAGGCTTCCCATTTCATTCCAATCAACACTACCTACTCCATGGATAAGCCAGCATAACTTTACATGGAGAATATTGTTTGCTTACATGGAGTACTAGTTAGTATAGTGTCGGACAGAGATCCAAGATTCACATCTAAATTCTAGAAAATCCTCTAGTATGCTATGGGAACACAGGTGAACCTAAGCACTGCCTTTCATCCACAGACTGATGGGTAATCTGAACGGAGTATACAAATATTAGAGGATATGCTCAGAGCATGTGCAATGGAAATGATGGGAAACTGGGAAGAAAATATACCTCTTATGGAGTTTGCGTATAATAATAGTTATCAAGCTAAGATTGGAATGGCTCCATATGAGGCATTTTATGACAAAAGTTGCATAACTCCCTTATATTAGGATGATGTAGGAGAACGGCGAATGCTTGGGCCAAAGATGATACAGATGACTTACGATAAAGTTGATGTTATTCGCGAGAAAATCAAGGCGGCCCAATCCTGACAAAAGAGCTATGCAGACATCCACAGAAAAGATATTGAATTCCAAGAAGGGAAGAAAGTATTTATGAAAATCTCTCCTACCAAAGGCTTACAAAGGTTCCACAGGAAGGGCAAGTTGAGTCTTGAGATCTTAAAGCGTGTTGGCTCAGTAGCATATATGCTGGCCCTTTCGCCATCTTTCAGCAATGTGCACAATGTGTTTCATGTTTCAATGCTGAAATGCTATGTACATGATCCATCACAATTGCTAACCATAGAACCAGAGTACTTAGAGGCTGGTATGACTTATGAGGAGTAGCCTGCTAAAATCCTAGACTGAAAGATAAAGACTCTTCACAACCGATCCATTACTTTTGTAAGGGTGCGATGGGCCAATCATTCACTTGAGGAAGCATCCTGGGAGAAAGAAGATGATATCCAGGAAAAATATCCTCATCTTTTTGGACTACCAGGTAACTTCAATTTCAAGGATGAAATTTTAAAAGAGGGGGTAGATGTAGAGCACTGTTTTTTGAACCCGATTTATTGACTAGTTTGTTCAGTTTGTTTTTGCTAGGTCTAAACCGAAATGGGTTGATGCCGGTGCCTTGTGGTTCATGACAGCAAGGGTGACATCAAATGTGGGGTGGCTAGATAAGATTGAGCTGGTGCCCGAGATGATCCGCACGCCTAAGCCATGCCCTTGCACATATCATAAGGCCATATATGGATAGGAAAGGTACATTATCCTATTTGAATGATAGGAACTTGGTCCACAACACACGGCGAGAGTGATGTACATATTAAGACTCCGTTTTCCTCCAAAATACAGCAAGATTGGCTTGTTTGGCCAACTGGTGGGTGTCACTGGTAGGGACGAGACCCACCAGTGTGACCCACCTGTTGACGTATTGTGGACCCCAACATGCCCCACTTGGATAAGCACGTGTGTTTCGACATCCTCATCGTAATGAGGTCTTGTATGCCCGATGAAATTGGCTACATCACATGGAAACACGATTTGATATGTTTTCGTCCATAAATGGGCAAATCAAATGGACCTTAAAAGATATTTACAACACTAGGGTATGAATATCTTTGATAGCTCTCTCTCCCTCATTTATGGTTTCTAGCAAAGTGGGTGAGAGGAGTAAAGAAGATGGAGAAAAGAGGAAGAAGGAGAGAAGGAAGAAGGAGAGAAGGAAGAGGAAAGAGGCTTACCCTTGAATTCCGGAGCCGCACCTGACTTTTCCATCGCTAGAATAGTGTCCGGTGTCTTGAGATCTACATTTTGAGGTAACACCATAAACCCTTGAGATGTGATGAAACCCTCCTTGTATATACTTTAATCTAGAGGGTAATGAAGACATTGTATGATTTCCTTGAAGCATTCGAGAAGGGAAATAAATGTTTGGAGGTTATTGAAGTGGCATTTGAGTTTGGGAAGAGGATTCCAAGATTTGGGGGTTTTCAAGTAAAGGTATGATTTCTTCCCCCAAATCTTGTTAATGGCTTAGATCCATGGTACAATTAGGTAGATGAGGCTTTGAATATGTGGGAAATGAAGTGGAAACCACCCTAATAGGGTTCCAAGAGTTGAAATGGAAGGAAGAAGGAAAATAGCAAAATCTGAGAAAACCTACGGGTAAGACCCATGGGAGCCTGACCCGTTGGTGTGACCTACTAGTCATCCCTAACCCTTCTGGTTCTACCAGCTGGTAAGATCGACAAGTGCCTGACCCATTGGTGTGACCTACCAATCACCCCTATCCCCTTTGGTTCTACCATCGAGTAAGACCAGTGGGTGCCTGACCCGCTAGTATAACCCGCCGGTCCAGGCTAACTACACAAGTGGGTTCTCTTACCTACGTATATGACCCACCTATAGCCCAAATGAACTCTGCTTGAGCTCAAACTCACCAACAACCTTCTTCATAATATTATACGCGTTGTGACCATATCCTACATCATTTATAGTCCCAATTGTATGTATTTCTAAACCCTTTATCTATGCTAGGTTTTGAGAAACTCATCTTCTCACTCCGGATCTTACTTGTACCGTGAGTGCTAATTCTTCTACAAAAATAGGTAAGTGGGGAGAGGACTTTGATCTTAATTTTTGGAGTGTTTTTGGAATTCTATGCATTCATATACTAGATTGACATTATGATTTCCATTTCCATACATATGATTGATGAATGAATGATGCACTTAGAACTGAACATGTTGTATCTTTAATTCCATATGCATGATTACTTGCTTGAAATCTTGAGAATGTATTTATCATATGATGATCGATTATGTGTGGGATTTCTAGATTAGATGCCATAGTTAGCTTGGAAACAAATGCATTGGTACACCATGGATTGGGACACGAAAGTACTATACAATTGTCCTATCTCATGTAGGAGCATGTGGCTAGGATTTTATATTCTCTCATGCTATGACCCTTCCCAACATGGGTTTATATGTTGGGTTATCACTGGGGGAAGCATCAGTCATGGACCGATGTGGTGGTTAGAAGTACGTTTAGATGATCATTAGGACAGTTGGAAACCTTGGTGATATATTTAGAGGGCCAATTGTATTGCTTTTAATTTCTACTGTGATTCAGCCATGATTTACTTTTATGCTGTGGTTCAGCCATGATTTACATTTCTGCTATGGTTTGATCATGATTTAGTTTTTTGAGTGCTCACGGTGGGCCTTCTCCGATAATCCTATAGACGTATCATGGGATGGAGAAAGCATCTCAAACTCAAGGCATACATGCACTGTGGTTGTGAGTAGTACGTTACCTATAGCCTAAAATGATTTGTTTAGGTGGACTAGGATTAAAATGAATTTCATGGATATAGTATCATTTGAAATCTATTTTCTTATGTACGTATTTCTTTCCATTTACTGAGCTAGTGAGCTCACCCCTCATGTACACACCTTTTTAGATGATTTTGTAGGATACTTTGTAGAGGAACCCATGTCGGGTCCCACTGACGAAACCCCAGTGGGGGATTGATAGGTCCCTGAAGAATTTGAAAATGCTGAAGGCTGCCTATGTGAGAGTTGTGTTGCTGGGCAACAATGACAGATCCTCTTCCCTATACTCTTTTGATTCTTTTGGTATATTTTTCTTTGTGCTCTCGATATTTAAATTGTTATTTCTTGTGTAAATATCATACCTACGGGCACACGTATAAATACTTTATGTATAACAATTTGGGTATCAGGAGTATATAGGAAATTACAAGTAATCATTTATGACAAGACTTCCTTTGTATTATATTATTATATTCCATTGATCACGTGTGGCTTGCTGTGCTATGGTTACTGTATCAGATGATCCTGGTGGTTTTGGGTTACCTGGAGGGAACGCAGTCACCGGTTCGGTTCTAAGTGAACGGTGCATGACAGCACTTGCACATGTCAAGTTGCCCACGTATCCTTTGAAAGGAATCAGGCCTGACGTAGTTCAGGGTATTCACCTTTTCAGACATAATATTTCTTCAGTTAATCCATGTTGACCATTCTAGGTATTTCTTCGCCATTGTTGTCTATGAGTTTTACAACCTTACCTAGTAGAACTTCTTTGACAGTGAATGGGCCACTCTAGTTAGGCCTAAATTTCCCTCTTAGGTCTTGAATTGGGGCTCTTTGTTCTCAAAGATCATATTCACCTTTCTCTATGTGACAGGGCTTCACATTCTTGTTGAAGGCCCTTACCATTTTCAGTTGATATTTCTTTAGGTTTGTCCATAGCTTTTATACACCTTTCATTAAGAAAGTTGAGCTCATCGTGCTTGGCCTTCACCCATTCTCCTTCAGGTAGTTGATAATCGAAGAGTACTCTTAGTGATGGTACTAGGATTTCTATGGGTAGAACTGCCTCAACCCCGTATACCAAAGAGAGAGGATTTGTGCCTGTTAAGGATCGTACAGAGGTCCGATATGCCCACAAAGCAAGTGGTAACTTATCCACCCAATCCTTGTGTGTTTTAGCCATTTTCTGTAAGATCACCTGGATGTTCTTGTTAGCTGCTTCTACTGCCACATTGATATGTGGCCTATAAGTGGTAGAGTGATGCCATCTGATACCGAACTTTGTGCAAATCTTATCAGTCTTGCCCCAGAAATGGGATCCCTGATCCGATATCAACTCTTGAGGCACTCCATATCTGAAAATAATGTTTTCTTGGATGAATTTCACTACCATAGCAGATGCGAGTACTGCATAAGATTGAGCTTCTATCCACTTGATGAAATAATCAATGGCTACCAAGATGAATTCGTGACCATTAGATGCTTTGGGTTGACCTTCCCAATGATGTCAATGCCCCAAGTGGAGAAAGGCCAAGGAGAACTGAGCGAATGCAACTCTATTGGCGGGATATGTATGATATTGGAAAATATCTGACATTTATGGCATTTCTTGAGAAAGTTTAGGCAATCTGCTTCCACTTTGTTCCAATAGTATCCTAGCCTAAGGATCTTCTTAGCTAGCATCATGGCATTCATATGGGGTACATAGGGGCCTTAATGAATTTCTTCCATGATGGTTATAGCTTGTTCTTCATCCACACACAACAATTGTATTCCATCATAGGACCTCTTGTATAATAAGTCCTGTTGAAGAATTAATTGGGTGGCATATCTCCTTAGAAATTTTGTCTCTCTATTTGTAGTTTCAACCAGATACTTTCTTCCTCTGATGAAATCCACTATGTGAGCAAACCAAGACCGACCATCCACAGTGAGAGAGTTCACCAAATTCTAATAAATGGGCCTGATTCTTTGTTCTACCAAGAATGGTCAGACCCTAGTCATAGGGTTGAATTCTACCATGGATGCCAAAGTTGTGAGGGCATCAGCAAACCTATTGTTATCTCTCTGGAAGTATTCGAACTAGATCTTCTCAAAGTTTTCAATCACCTCATCTAGATGTTCTTGGTATGGCTTCAACCTTTTCATCTTTGGTCTTCCACTTTCCTTGTGTCTGACAAATGACAATGGGTGAATCTTCATACACTTTAATGCTTTTTACTCCAATAGTCAGGGCCGTTTCTAGTCCCAACGCACAAGCTTCATATTCAGCAATATTATTGGTACTAGGGAAGTCGAGGTAGAATGACAAAGGCAAGTAAAGGCCATCAGGAGTGACAAGCAATATTCCCACACCACACCCCTTTTGATTAGTGGCCCCATCAAAAAACAACTGCCATTTATTAGCTATGTCTTTTTCTTCTATTGCTGTGATTCCTTCATCGGGAAAGGCATCGTCCAAAGCTCTTCCGTCTTTTGTGGGGTGGGCAACCAAATGATCAACTATATAGCTTGCCCCTTGATGGATTTTTGAGTAACATAAGAGGTGTCAAACTCTGATAGCAAAAGTAACCACCGAGCCAGACTTTCTGTTAGAGCTGGTTTCTCAAAGAGGTATTTGATTGGATCCATTGTTGGGATCAAATGCACTGGATAAGCTACCATGTAGTGTCGCAGCCTTTTTGTTGCCCAAATCAGTGCAACAGAAGTTTTTTCTAAAGATGTGTACCGCACCTCATACTCCAAGAACTTCTTGTTGAGGAAGTATATGGCATACTTTGCCCCCTTCTCCGTCTCTTTTTGCACTAGCAAAGAGCCCATGGAACATTCTCACACTGATAAGTACAATAGAAGTGGTTCTCCTTCCACCAGTGGTGTCAATACTAGTGGGTTCATGAGATATCCTTTAATCTTGTCAAAAGCTTGTTGGAATTAGTCATTCCATTTCATGTGCTGATCCTTCTTTAGCAGCTTGAAAATTGGTTCGCATATTGTAGTCAATTGAGCTATAAATCTACTGATATAATGGATGTGACCCAAAAAATCCTAGTATACGCTTCTTAGTCCGAGGTAAGGGCATCTCCTAAATTGCCTTGATCTTGATAGGGTCGACTTCAATGCCTCTTTCACTTAACAAGAACCCTAATAATTTTTCTATTGTTGCCCCGACTACACACTTTTGAGGATTCAACTTTAGCTAATACATCTTGATCCTTTCAAAGAATTGCCTTAGTGTGGGAATATGCCCCTGCTGATCTCTTGACTTTACTATCATGTCATCCACAGAGACTTCCACATCTTTGTTCATCATGTCATGCAATATGGCTATAGCTGCTCTCTGATAAGTTGCCCCGATGTTCTTTAGCCCAAAAGGCATCACTTTGTAATAATAGGTTCCCCATGGAGTGGTGAAGGTTGTCTTCTCATGATCCTCTAGGTGCATGCATATTTGGTTGTATCCCAAGAATCCATCCATAAATGACAACAAGGCAAGCCCCACCATATTGTCCACCAATACATTGATGTGAGGTAATGGAAAGTCATCTTTAGGGCTTACGGTGTTAAGATCTCGGAAGTCTATGCATATTCGTACCTTACCATCTTTCTTTGGTACTGGTACTATGTTAGCCAACCATTGGGGGTACTTTACCACTTATAGAAATCTTGCATTCCATTGCTTCACAACTTCTTCTCTGATCTTCTCACTCCATTCTGGACGCATCCTTCTGAGCTTCTATTTGACAGGCTTTGCCCCAGGGTAGGTGTGAGGGTAGCGGCTGGAAGATGATATCTTCTCTCTTCCCCTTTTGGGGGGGGGGGAAGGACTTGCATCCATTTCATCCTCTCTCCTCTCTTTCTCTTTCCAGAGGGAGGGGTATGTCATGTGTGCTTTGATTATGGGCCCCACACCACCATATCACTGCTCGGAGATATGTGGAGGCCTATTTCATAAAAGTGTAAAGTTCATCATTTAAGGCAGGGATTTGATGATTCTCCAATACGGGGATCAGGATCATACAAAAGGGGTTTGGAGTTGCCACCTAGTATTATGGGCCTAGAACCCAGGGGTGGGCCCAATTCTGAAAAAGGGCCCGAAAGTTGGTCTGGTTCAGAGATTTAGGGTAAGTGTCAGGTTACAAAATTGGGAAGGTGTTAGGCACCCAATCTACCCGGTTCAAATGGTCTTCCTACTAGATGCTTAAGAATGAACATTTTTCACAATTATTCCTATTTCGTATGTATGGCTAAGTTATCACACATATGTACATTGACTAAATTTAAATGATTATATATACTAAAATAAGGTCAATATAAAGTCTACATTATGCTAATTTGGGTAAGAAATTACACTTGAACTTGACCCCTGTTTTGAATCAAGAGGGGTGGGCCCCTGATTAGTACTGGCTCAAACTATCTTTTGGATTCTCCCGGCTCAGGGGAAGATGGTCTTAACCTCCAACTTCCTTTCTTGAGAGATGCTGATTGTGATGATATTCGGATAGAGTTTCGGCTCAGAATGGTTGCTTTTGGATTTAAATTTGAATAGAGCTTTGGCTAGGGAAGGCTATTTCTGGATTTGGATTTGGATTTGGATTTGAATAGGGCTCTGGCTAGGGAAGGCTATTTTTGGGCTTAGGATGAGGTGGCACTCTGATAGAGCTTCTGTTGGAGATAGGCTATGGGAGGGCTAGGCTAAGGTGGCACTCCGGCAAAGGTTCTGCTGGGAATGGCTATTTCTAGAAAGATTCCAGGGGCACTCAGGTAGAGCGTCCACTAGGAATGACTATTTTTGGAAAGAAATAGACTGACCTAAAAATGGATTGAAGATCCCCAAAGCCTTAAAGAACACTTTGAAGATCCGAACAGAACTCTAGATCTTGACAAAGATCTCTTCGTAGACCCAAAAAACCTCAAGGGGGGAGGGATTTCTACTTTTGGTAAAAACTAAGAACACTCAAAGGAAGGAAATTAAAAACATACTATTTTGGGCAAAAACTGGATTGAAGATCTTCAAAGTCTAGAAGAACACTTTGAAGATCCGATCAAGATTTTGGA
>NW_024868394.1:201398-236651 GCF_013358625.1 Macadamia integrifolia | reverse complement strand
GTTGTTGTTACCAAAAACAAATCTTTAATCACTTACGGATGTGGTCCATCGATCCTTGTTGGCATTTGGAGTATTCCTTGTACCTTTGGGACAATTGCAAACGGGCTGGTTTTGCATCTCGGTTCAGTTCTGATCCATTATTCTTTTTCTGACCCGAAAAGAATAATCATTTGTACGGGTGACCAAACGAATGTGTACTTTTAATTGAACACGTCCATCTTGCTCAGAATTTCATCCTCTTCGCAACCATGAAAAGAAATAGGACCTCTTTACGTGTAAAATTGAAGATATAATGCCCGATAGTCCTTAAGGCCTTGAAAATATAAAACCTACAAAAAGAGAGTAAAACCCAAGGTAGCTCCATTCTAAATATGTAAAATGCATGTTTTACTACCCTATATTTCACACATAAATGTGCTCATCAGTAACACATCAACCACAAAGTGTAACCCCGACCATTTACCTAATCTAGCATGCATATAACAATTGATTATGGACTACGAAACACCGGTACCAATCATCGATCGTGAAGCATATCCATTTCCAAATGTAGTCTCAGAGCACACGATACCAGTAACACATCGGCCACAAGGTGTAATCCACCACTACAACTAACTCTGATGCACATAATCAATACATGAATGCAACAAGCATATGGCAATCACTACACCGATAGCACCTCGGCCACGACGAATTCCATCTCATACATACAACAAACACAAGGCGATCACGGTACCGGTACCACCTCGGCCACATTGGATCCCGTCATACATCTCCACAAGATTTCATATAAATTCAGTAAAAAATGTAACATGTGATAGCACACCATCATCATTTGAGCAATTAATAATCATGTATAATCTTACATATGTGAGCAGTTCTATAATAATAAAACAATCCCAAAAATAAAGCAATCATCCCTCACCTGGTTTATGGTCATGTGTGTTAGGGTTCAAGTATGGCCACCGGTCAATCAACTCAATTCTGATGTCGGGGCACATGCACGTCATTGTCCTAGACACAAAGGCAATCATACATCAACACAAGTCGAAAACATCGAGAGGGGCCCATATGGGTCAGCCCCAAAGGGTACAGACAAGATCCATCAGTGACAGTAATGTCACCGAAAATACCCACCGTAAGCAGACACTTCCCATCGAAAATATCAATGTTTTTTTCGGTAGTGGTAGTAGAGAGCTCCTAGGGCTCAGGGCCACACTGGAGATAGGCCGTCGAAAGCAGGCCTAATGTTTCCAGTGGCTTGCTTCCAGTGGCAGTATAGTACTGCCCTGTGAATTGGGGCTTTCCAGCTCAGGCCCGATCGCCAGGATTTGTTCCATGGAGTTCATAGGGGATGTTTCTAGCATCATTCTAAGCTAATAAAATCCCAATTCCACCAAGACATTTGGGAGATACATCGATCGAATGATCAAAACTAGTTGGTTATTTGGCCAATCTTGTTGCCGGAGCTCACCGGACTCGGTTTGAGCTCGGCAATGGCACCGGGGAGGTGGAACACACATTCCCCAAGCTCAACATGGCTTGTGCACTAAGATTCCATCTAAACCTAGATTAACCTCAGTCAAACTGCAACTAGGTGGCAGTCGGCACCAAGGTAAGTCCTTTCCCCCTCTTCTTCCTCTTCTTCTTCTTCTTCTTCTTTTTCTTCTTCTTCTTCTTCTTCTTCCTCTCCTCTTTCTCTCCTCTCTTACGTTGAGCATAAGTGAGAAATGAGGAAATGAATGCTCGTTTCTAACTTATAAGTTAAGTTGGGCCTTAGGGCTCGTTTTGTTGAACCCTATTTGGTCCGATCAAGTTAATCCGATTTTTCGAGCACAAGGACGCATCTACTTAGGTCCGTAAACTGCTTATATCATAAGGAAGGTGTGTAGGATGATTTGGGATCATCCGGGGCTGTCTATGATGCTAGTGGCAGGACCCATAGGCATTGGAACCCTGACAACAGCCTATTTGGTCACCGAAAATAGTCATCGGATTCAGACCCAAGCTGTTTCTAGTGGCTTATTCAGACTGTCTTGACTGCTTACTATCTACCAGCTAGCCTAGCATAGGTAGTTGCCCTCAACCGTGCTCATGGTCTTTTAAAAATGTTAGTACTTGTTGGGATTCATGTGTAAGGAGTCGAGTCACTTACCATATGAGATCGGAAGGTATGAATCCCCTCCAGTTGGACTAGCATGCAATGCACGAACACGTGGGGTCATCTCTTTCCCTTGAGCAATGGGCAGCCACTAGCCAAAACCTGATTGTACTTTCGATCTCCTGTCCAAGACCTATCAGAATAGTTCAAATTAGATCGAGTCAGGGAACAGATGTAACAGTCTCATACGAAGATCACATCAAAAATCCCTTCTTAGGTTAAGTATCAATCCCCCTCAAAAGCAATCTTCAGACTGTAACAGATCCTAACCAATGAATTTGAAAAACTCATTAACCCACTTTCCCGAACTCAAATCACTTTCAACTTTTTCAGAGATTTTGAAGACTCATGAAAGTTTCTACTATAAAAAAAAAATATTAAAACTCGAAGTCTATATTTCTCCGTCACTACCCTCATTCTCGGTTACAGAAAACTTTCCTGACAATGACCTATCTGAATATATGAATTTTTTAGTGTATCAAATCAACTCTAAATTTAATAAAATTTTTAGGAGCTCCCATAAACACGTGCATATACTCCCAGTAATTATTTTAGATCATAAAACAATATCTAACTATTTTTAGTAATATGAATAATCTCGGACCACTGTTCTGGCCAACCCAGAAATTACTATTAACATATCAAAATCTTATTTTCTCTCTCCTCAAACCCATAATCCAAAATCCTGAACCTTTAAATCATGAATAATTCTCCAAGTCAAACATAAAAAATTAATTAAATCATGTTAAGAACTCTTACCTTGAAAATCGTTCGAAATCTTAATTATTTTTCTCATTTTTTTCTTCTTCTTCCTTCTCCTCTTTCTTCTCCCTAATATCTTTTCTTTTTCCTTTTGATTTTTCATAAATAGAGGGTGACAGGCACTAGAGCCACGTTTTTTGCTTCTATTTTCCCTTCCCAAGTCATCTTCAATTGTATCTCTATCATTCCTACTTCATCTCCAACTCTCTCTTGCTCTATTCTAGTCACAATTGATCTCCAACTCTTTCTCTCACTTATCCTACCTTATCTTGTTATGCTCAAGCCAATCCAAATTTCAAAAGGAAGTTTCAACTTTATTAGGAAAGCCTTCAATTGTTAATTATTAATTAGCAATAATTATTTAGTTAGATTTGTTAGTTAATTATGCCTTATCCACTTGTTATCTAATTATCCATGTGGATAATAAGTTATATATATATATATATATATATATATTCTTAATTAAATAATTTAATATTAGAGTTGACATTAAAATCATATAATTAAAAGAAAAGTCAAATTATAGTCCAGTGGCAAAATGGTAAATTAGGGTTCAAGGGCAAAATAGTAATTTCTAGGGTAAAAACTCTAAATTTATTCTATGGTGTAGTTACATATAATAGATGATTTTTAACACTTACCAAGGATTGATGCACCCTCAATGGTCAAGTATCTCCACTACAATGATCAAAAGACAAAAATATCCCCAGTCAAATTTCAGGGTATTACAAGTACAGTAAAGTGATGCTATCATATAGTACTGTATTATTTTCAATTAAGACAAATATTAAAATCTTTGTCTACATGTTATAATGATGGTGATAAAGGAAGTTATATCTAACACCATCATTATAACATAAATGGTGTTTACAATATCTGCTTACATGTTACAAGGGTGGATGGAGGTGGAGAAATATATTTGATGAGGATTATGATGCTAATGGAGATGATGGTGATGATTTTCTAATGATAATGATGATCAAGAGGATAAAGATGTATGCTATGCATAATTGACTTGAAGACCTCCAAAAAAAAAATTGGTCCAAGTTGACTAAGGGAATTAAGATTAATCCAGATGGGAAATGCACTTGATGCCTGCCTATTCTATAAGAAATCTACGCCTGCTCTTCTGTAAGAAAATCAAATGTAATTTAACTTCCTGCACTCAACATATACTTCAGCATATGGTTATAATAAAGAGAGAAGCTAGAAATCATTTTAAGATAGCTGAAAAAGCGAGAAGGACCATTATTTCCTGACATTGCCTTTGATTGTTTGGTGATACACCACATTATGTTGAACTATAGATTATTGGATAGGTAAGTAAAAGAAAAAAAAAAAAGAAATTTCTTGTATCTTTGATGAAAGACTGTAGTATCATAATACCATATTCAGCTCTCAGGTTCTGTATAATTGTGTCAACAATTCAATTGAAGCCACATCTAGTGGGAAGGATTTCGTAACAGGTATCATACAGGCCATCTAACACGACTCTCTTGCCTCAGTTTTTGATTCCCTTGGCACAAACCCTAAATCTGAATTGGTCTTTTGTACACTAAGATCAAATCTTAATCTGTTCTCTACCCAATATATATATATATATATATATATCTTAATCTATTCTCAATTACTCCATCTAAACAGAGAATGATCCATAATAACCACTTAATAATTAGATCAATTGTGAATATCTATCTCGTTTCTTGTGGATAAACCTGGTGAAGCAATTTTTCTCAGCACCAGCCTTACATAATTAGCTAGGATAATCAGCCATCTCTGGGATATCATCAGGTCCTAAAGCTTTTGTTATCCTCATCTTTCTCAAAGACAATATTAGACAGCATAATTCTTTGGAAATACCTAATACTTGTAGTCTATTCTCAAGAACATTTAATGTCCATGGTACTTTCATGAATAATTATAACTTGAATTTGACTATATAAGAGAAGTATCTGAGCTAATAAATTTTAGTGAAATTAAACTTGAAGTTTTCAAACAGTATCTCCTTTTATTTTATCTTCATAAGACTATTGAAGAAGAAATGAACATGACTTGCACATAGTGAGCAGAAACTTCATCAATCATAATTTTTTTGAAAAGCTTCATCAAATATAAAATTTTCAAAATAACCCATCAAAAAAGAATCTTCAAAATATAATGTCCTTCTCTTCATCAAACTTCATCAAATATAATGTCCTTCTCTCCAACTACCTCACCCTACCTGTGTAAGAAAAACTTAGTGGCAAGCATCTACCATTCAAGTAGCAAATTCTAGAGCATGCCTGTAAATGGCCCTAAAATTTTTACTCTCAATATCCAATACTTGAAAAATTGACATCCCTCCTCATGTCAAGTGGTATTACTTCAGAAGTTACAAAATAAGATTAATTAAAAAGAGAAGTTGATTCAATTATTGTACCTTAGTGCATAACTTTTATTTTTTTTTTTATAATCCTTCAACTTAAGCATCCAAGTTGCATTGATGAGATCACAATAAGTTGCATTCAATGCCTTTGCTTGTTTTCACTCCTCCTCACCATAGATGATATCATACTCAATGTACTTTGTAGCTTCTCTGGTTGGTATCTTCTACGTCTGCTATACTTCATACATTGCTTCATATGAAATAACCATTTTTTTGGAAAGGCAAATGAGCATCTTTAGTAGTTCATTTGGGGTCCCTCGCTCTTTGGAAGGTTTTATTATTAGGCAAGACAATTCTCTTACTCCTTGTGCTTCTATTTCTCCTTTCAAATGCAAGACGAAGAACGTTGAAAATCAAAGTATAAATGTGATCTAAATACAAAGTGCAGGAATGCATAAGACAATTTTGTATGAGATGCATAGAAGAAATTAATGTATATGGGTGGTTTCTAGCAATATGCAACATGTCCATCACCCACAACTTCTGGAGCATTGATATCTCTACATGGTTGAAGACAAATACTGTTATTATCAGGCTGCTTAAAGCCTTAAACCATAATCTCCAATAAAATTTGTAATTTTCACCTTACATATGGATATAAATGAGAAGGTATATGGTTGGATTCCAAATAAACAAAAAAGTACATGACTGAATTTGACCTTTCAATCCAACTCCTAGACATTTTTCTCACATGTAACTGGTAAAAAAAAAAACAGGTTAAAGCATAATAATCACCAACCAAAGTTGATCTAAGTGTGGGGGTCCACATTCAATTTAATTAGTGAGAATAAATTTATAGTATGTGCATAATTTTATAAATTAAACTTTAAATCTAAAACCCTATTTACACCAGCATCTTAAGTCATTCAATGATTTAGGCATCTGATGTGAGTGAGTGTTAAACTTTCTTTTCTTAACTTGAAGAACCATAAAATAAAGAGTATTGCTTCAAAATTTTTACTTCACACATGTAATAGTCATTATTTAAGGAGGAGGAGCAGAAAGAAGAAGAAGAAGCAGCATTGGCAAAGAAGGGTGTGGGAATGAAGAACTTATGTAACTATATGCAACCACCATCGCCATATATATATATATATATATATATATAAACACCAGCAGTCCTTCAACTTATATTAAAACAAAAAATCTACTAAGAGAATCCCCCTCACGGTATTGTTAAACAATTCACAACTACTTAATCATGTAAATAGCATGTCAATCACTCGTAGTAAATGTAATATCCTTACTTTGTTTATTAAGAAGAAGAAAATGAAAGGTAAGAGGTATTATAAGCATAAATTCCTAAATAACTTTAAGAATTTATTGGATAAGCTTATCTTAAAGCAAATAAATGAGATATAGGTCCACCTTTTATTTTCAACTTTGTCACATAGACAGTACTAAGTATAAAAAACACTATTGTTCCAATCCATTATTGAATACCTAAATATTGATATCTTCTTCATTCCAACCAACTTCTACCAAAATCGTCTCATAAATACTTCCCCTAACAAGTCATCTCTCCCTCTAGTGAAACATTGATCCTCTACTGAACCATATCACTCCAACATGAACGATTGAGAATCCCCCTTAGAGTACCACCAATTGTGAAAGATCAAGAAATGTGATCTGTAGAAAAAATTGGGAACCTTTATCTGTTGAATATGTCTTTTTCTTTTCTATGTTTTAGCTTATAGTTAGAATACATAATACTATATTTTTGTTGCACAAATCAAAGATTCAATAGTATATAAGAAAATGGAGTTTATAGCACTAAGTATATATAAAAGAAAGCTAGATGTTGAAGAACCATCAATCAGGTTCTCAACTTGCAAAGAAATTATAAAGATAAAATAAAAATAGAATTTAAAATGAGAGAGAGAGAGAGAGAGGGGAAAGGATGCCATTGGCTGCATAGTACCACCACCACCACTAGAACTACAACAAGAATTTGTTGTATCTGCAATCTTTTAAGCAGACTAGAACAACATAAATGGGACATCTTTAGAGTTAGCCATTAATAAGATAAAAGAACAATAAACAACATTATCATAATTACCTTAGTAAATGGTCTATACAGATAGACTCAAGTGGTACCATTCAATACTGGGAGGATCTACAAAAGAATCAACGACTTATTATGATACTAAGATATGGCATATCAATATAATTAAAAAAAAAAAGGAGGGCAAAAACAAAGTATTATTGTTCAAATCTATTTGCATTGGTTGATTGAGCAACTGGCTATTTGCATTAACCTAGCAGATTTAGAAGAGATTTTTTTTCAGTGTTAGTGACAAATAAGAAATTGAAAAATTACTATAATTATTTAACATGTAAAGAAGAAAGATAAAGACCCTCACCTTACTATAGTTTATCACCTTATGCCCTATACCATTGCAACCCGAGCAATGGTAAGCCCTTCTATTAAAGATATTCTCTGTGACTGCCCTCAGACGAGATTTTTTTAAGTCCCTTTTTCTTGTAGAGCACTATTTCGGATCTACGGCAAAAGAATAGTTCCAATTCAAAGGTATGTGGTGCAATGTGATCCCAAATTGAAACTAAAAGAACCAATAACTGCTTCCAATTTCAACACCTCCTCTAAACTTTCACTCAAAACTTGTAAGTGCAACATCAAACCTCTATTAGGAAAGAGATCCTTCAGTGGCTACATGGTTAGCAATCGCATGAAGTTTTCACATGGATTGGTGTTGTTCTTCATATGAGCACTCAGCACGTCCACTCCCACTGCTATCATGTAGGATAGATTTGGACCATCTAGGCAAAACATAGTATTGGGGAATCTGGGATCTATCAGTTTTCACATACACTTTAAGTATATTCCTGTATAGTAAGCCTTTCTGCTCGAACATCTTGCAATCACAAGTAGTAATTTCAGTCTCTTGGTTGCTTAACAAATAGTGTATGTTATTTTCTTGGTCTTCATCCATTGAAAATTCCTTGTACCTCTTAACTGTGATTTTCCAATCACACTACCTCAGCTCAGGGCCAAGGCATGCATACCACTCCTCCATGAAAATTCTGAACACCTTTGTGTATACACATGTACGGTTTGCTTCTCAATTTTATAGGATGTATAATAAGAAGGTGTTGAGGTGATTCAACCAACGTCCACCTCAGCTTCTTTTTCCCATCTTTTCTTAATAGCTTCTTCATATTGTGTCACAAATTCATTAATTGGGATAAAAGATGTGAAGAAACCTTTAAAGTAATTATTCATTGACTTCACTCATTGTGTTGTGCTCATATAAACAAAAAAAAGTATCAACATAATAACATGACACCCAATGCATGCTTATTTTGTATTGCCTCCTTAACCACTTATGCTCCTTTAAATTATACCTCTGAATCATACTAAGTCATCTTGCCTCAAATTCAGATGGAGATTTGGAATTATTAATGCAGCTTTTATATGCTACTTTCAAATCTTGATATTTTTCAAATAAATGCCTCGTGTGAATGATCATGTGCTTCTCCAAATGACATCCACATAGCCAATGGATAGTAGATGGAAATACATGCCGGATAGCTTTCATTATCCTTGGATCTTTGTCAGTGAATATTGCCTTTGGATGGATGTTGTGCATTACTAGCCACGTCTAAAAAAGCCATATGAATAATTCCTTCCTTTCATCAGCTATTAAGCCACAACCGAATAATATAAACTGTATGTGATGATTAACACCAGTAAGTGGAGCAAATGGAAACTTGTACTTATTTTATTGTAAGTTGTATCAAACACAATCACATCACTAAACCTCTTATATTGTTCTTGTGCACGACTATCTTTCCATAAAATGCCTGTCAATTGTTGCTCCTCATTGACACGATTGCATAAAAGAACCCTGCATCTATATCATGCTTTCTGTCTAAATAAGTGATGGCTTGTTGACAGTTAACCCCTATAAAATTTTTACGCTTGGACCCAAACATATTCTGGCAACGGTCCTCAGTTTTATCAACATGTTGCTTTCCACCTGTCAATTCTTTTAGAATTGTCATTATTAGGGACTGTCTAACCCCACACCCCTGTAGATGTTTCATTAATTGAATTGTAATTCTAGTAACTTTCTGATGTGACTGAAGTCTAAATGCATCATTCGGATTCATTGTTGGATGTTTGTGCTCCGTTTCACAAAGATCCACCACCTATTTTCCATTCCTGGACTTGATCCTCATTATAGCTTCACATTTGGTTTTCTTTGTTGCACGAGATGTATAATTTAATCCCCTCCATCACTTATCATTACACCATTTTTCACCTTAGTTTACATAAACAAATGACCTAGCAAGGACACGATTATCAACTCTTGAGCGCTTCACCCTATGTTTTCGTACTGAAAAGCCCATCTGCTTTCCATAGTTGTTATAGTGGTTATATGAATCATCATTAGTTTTGAATTCTATGCCAACATATTATTCAAATTCATTAATGGAAGTTCTTAATTATGGGATCTGATCATCCCCTTCCAAGCTCAAATTGATGGCTTGACCCCTGGTAATCTCTTTATCAGTAGACTTAGAAGATGTGTTGCTATAACCATTCTCATCATTTTGAACCAAATTATTTTTTTTTATCTTTGGGCCTAGAATTATCATCATTTGGATGTGCTGTGATTCTCCCTCCCATCAATCAATTCATCACTCTCCCCAATTGTATTATGGTCCATTCAATTGTTTTCCAAATCAATAACTGCATATGCATCTGAAACACGAGTATTGTTACTAGATAAAGGAACATGACCTGCTAATGACTGCTCCTCTAACCAATTCCTTTCCACTTTCCCAAAAAATGAGTTATATTGCGGAAACCTGTAATAAAGATGACTAAATGCTTTAAGAGTGCAAAAATCACATTAATTAAATTTATAAATTCTTGTGATCTTAATAATTTAACTACTAGTTTGGCTGTCAAAGAAATTTGATTCATAATAATTGAACAATGCTAATTTTCGCTAAAAATAACAATAGCCTCTCCAACTCTAGCACCAACACCAACACCAACACCACTACTTTTTTTTTTTATCAAACTACTCACATTTTCTACCTATATCATCATAGGTATTCAAAATTAAAATAAAAAACAAATAAATAGATGAAATATAGAAAAAATCATTGTAATGCTAGACTCAACCATTAATTGACAAGCCTGAAATAGCTTGAAAACAGAGTATTACTAGCAATTAATAGGATGATGTCAAGAGAAATTTTAAGAAGAATTAGAGTAAAAATAATGAGAATAAGAGAACATTTATGGAAAAAAAAAGAAGCACTAATCAACCAATATATGACCCTAGGATTTAACCATGAAGGGCACAAAAGCTAAATCAAATTGCCAACCAGCAAACCCAACAATTATCATTATCTCAAAACCCATCTCTATTATAACAGAATAATTAACCTTATTTATAGATCATACTCTATATATCGTAGAAAACAACTCTATGTTAAGTTTGTCTCAAATTCCTGACCCGTTTTGAAGATTGACCCGCTCTGACATATTTTGGTGGTGACCCGAATGAGAAGTTTTTTGAGATCTATGAGACTCACGGTATGGTTCGACCAGATCGACTGTGACCCAATGGGTCGACCCACGACTTCGAGTTTATATAACGTACTATTATCTTATTGAAAAAGTCATTGCATTTTGGGAGTTTTTTGAGCTAGGGTTTCAGGGCGAGTTTTCTCACCGCTGCTTAGGTGTAATCTCTCTTCTGTATAGTGAAACATCTTCTTCTTTTTCCGAGGACATAGTCCACCACCCTGGTGTGTGAACCTCATTAAATCTCTATGTCGTGCAGATCTATTGTCTTTTTATTTTTCTTATTTCTTAGTATTTGATCTAATAAACTGATATCAAAGCTTTAGGTTACTTCGATCCATGGCTTCAACGAAGTATGATATTGATAGGTTCAATGGTAACATCAATTTTAGTCTATGATATGTTCGAATGATGGTTGTTCTTACATAGCAAGGTTTGAAGAAAATCCTATTTGGGAAGGTGAAAAAACCTGTAATTATGTCCGATGATGATTGGAACGATTTAGATTATAAAACCCTTTTAGCTATTCAGTTGTATCTTTCGAATGATGTTCTACAAGAAGTTCTCTTAGAGAAAATGACTGTAGAGTTATTGGTGAAGTTAGAGAATCTCTACCTCACCAAATCCCTCACCAATAGGTTGAGATTGAAGTAACAATTGTATACCCTTAATATGGGTGAAGGTACCTCTATTAAATCCCATATATCTGCGTTTAATTCTATTATTACTGATTTAAAAATGATAAATGTTAAAATAAACGATGAAGATTTGGCTCTATTATTGTTATATTCTCTGCCTCCATCTTATAAGCATTTTAGGGATACCATGATTTATGGTAGAGAGACAATCTCTATTGAGCATGTCAAAATGAATCTGCAAAGAAAATAGAAGATTGATGATGGGTTGACGTCTACCAATAAATCTAATGGTGTTGGTTTGGTAGCTAGAGAGAGAACGGATGAAAGAGGTTCAGATGGTGACAAAAAGAAGGCTAGATCAAAATCTAAGCACAAGAATTTGACCTGCAATTACTGTAAGAAAAAGGGATAAATTAAATATGAATGCTATAAGCTTTTAAATAAGTAAAAAGTAGGTGATGGTGCTTAAAATCAACAGAAAAGAGATGATTCTGCAGAAGCTAGTATTGCTGAAGATGAGAGTGAGTTTGATATGCTTTTGGTGATTGATGATAGAGTTAAATCACAAGATGAATGGATTCTTGACTCTGATTATTCCTACCATATGTATCCCAATCGTGAATGATTCTCCACATACGAATCAATTTGAGGTGGAGTTGTGTTGATGGGAAGTAATGCTTCTTGTAAGACTATTAGAATGGGAACGATCAATATCAAGATGTATGATGGTATTGTCAGAACATTGTCTAATGTCAGGCATGTCCCTGATTTGAAGAAGAATCTCATTAGTATAGGCACTCTTGATTCAAATTGGTGTAAGTATATAGCTAAAGGTGGAGTCATGAAGATTAGCAAGGGTGTTCTCTTGTTGATGAAAGGAATTAAGGTTGGCAGTTTATATGTGTTGCAAGGTACTACAGTCACTGGGTCTATTACAGCAGCTTCATCATCTATGTTTGAATCAAATATCACAAATTTATGGTACATGAGGTTAGGCCATATGAGTGAAAGAGAGATGGCATCATTAAGTAAAAGGGGTTTGTTGTGTGGTCAGAGTATAAGAGCAATGGAGTTCTGTGAGCATTGTGTGTTTGGGAAGCAGAAAAATAGTCAGTTTTAGTACTACTATTCATAAGACCAAGAAAAATTTAGACTACATTCATTTAGACCTATGGGGGCCCTCCAAAGTTGCTTCGAAGAGGGCTGGTGCAAGATACTTGCTTACTTTCATTGATGATTTCTCTAGGAAGGTTTGGGTCTATTTCTTGAAGCACAAAAATAAAGTATTTGTCACTTTTAAATATTGAAAAAATTTACTTGAAAAGCAGACTGAGAAACAAATTAAAAGGTTAAGAACCGATAATGGCCTAGAGTTCTGTGAAGGTGACTTTAATGAGTTTTGCAAAAATAAAGGTATTGCAAGACACCATATAGTTGTTAAAACACTCCAGCAGAATGGAGTGGTAGAGCATATGAATAGAACCTTGTTAGAAAAGGTGAGGTGTATATTATCAAATGCAGGATTGGGCAAGGAGTTCTAGGCAGAAGCAATTAACATAGCAACCATGTTAGTGAATCGATATCCTTACACAGCTACTGAGTGCAAGACTCCAGAAGAAGTTTGGTCAGGTAAGCCTACAGACTTCTCAAATTTAAAAGTATTTGGACGTCCTACTTATGCACATGTGAATGAAGGGAAGTTGAAACCTAGGGCTAAGAAATGCATTTTTCTTGGGTATAGATCTAGAGTGAAAGGATAGAGGTTGTGGTAACCTGATCCAAAGTCTCCAAAATTTTTTTATTAGCAGAGATGTTACTTTTGATGAATCTGCTATATTGCATCCTAGGAAAGAAGCTCATGTTCATTGTGATGAAGGTCAAGAAAAATCTAAAGAAAAGGTGGAGTTTGAAATTGGTGGTTTATCTTCAAACAAAGCACAATCTACTTTAGTTCAATTGCCAACTTTTATTGAAGGAGATGATGCTCAAGAGAATCAAGAAGAAGAGCGGTACAACAGTGCCAAGGATAGACCAAGGAGGAATATTAGACAACCACAAAAGTATGGGTATGCTGAATTTGTTGCTTATGCATTGTCTGTTGTAGATACAATTGAAAATAGTGAGCCTACAACATATTCTGAAGCTGTTACTTCAGTTGATTCTATAAAATGGTTGATTGTCATGAATAAGGAGATGGAATCTCTTCATAAAAATCAGACATGGGAGCTTGTCAAGCCGAGAATAGGGAAAAAAATTATTGGCTGCAAATTGGTCTTCAAGAAGAAGGAATCTACCTCAGGAGTTGAAGATGCTAGGTACAAGGCATGATTGGTTGCAAAGGGCTACAGTCAGGTACAAGGAATTGATTTTAATGATGTTTTCTCACCTGTTGTTAAGCATAGTTCTATTCGTGTCCTACTTGCTCTAGTTGCTATGCATGATTTGGAGTTGGAGCAACTTGATGTGAAAATAGCATTCTTGCATAGTGAACTAGAAGAACAAATTTATATTCATCAACCTGAAGGGTTTGTTATTGAAGGTAAGGAGGACTATGTATGCTTGTTGAAGAAGTCCCTATATGGTTTGAAACAATCTTCTAGACAGTGGTATAAAATGTTTGATTTAGTTATGGCTAGTTTTGGATACTGCATGTGTCAATATAATTGTTGTGTTTATTTCAGAAGCTCTATGATGGGTCATTCATATATTTACTATTTTATGTTGATGATATGTTGATTGTAGCAAAAGAAAGGAATGAGATCAACAGGTTGAAGAAACAATTAAGTTCTGAATTTGAGATGAAAGATTTGGGGGCAGCAAGGAAGATCTTTGGTATGGAGATCAAGAGGGATAGAAAAGTAGAGAAGCTGTGGCTATCTCAACGGAAGTACACTGAGAAGGTATTGAATCGTTTTGGCATGAAAGATGCCAAACCTGTAACTATTTCTCTTGCATCTCATTTTAGACTTTCAACTGCTCTTTCACCTAAGACAGATGAAGAGGTGGAGCACATGTCACGTGTTCCATACTCTAGTGCAGTTGGCTCCATTATGTATGCTATGGTTTGCACTCGTCCAAGTAAACCTTATTGGGAAGCAGTGAAGTGGATACTTAGGTACTTGAAAGGGACCTCTGGTGTTTGTTTGGAGTTTGGGAGGAATGGTGATAGTTTATCTGATTATGTTGATTCAGATTAAGCAGGTGATCTTGACAAGAGAAGGTCACTCACAGACTATGTATTTACTTTTGGAGGAAGTATGGTTAGTTGAAAAGCTACTTATAGGCTACAGTTGCATTATCTACTACTAAAGCAGAGTATATGGTAGTGACTGAGGCAATTAAAGAAGTTAATTGGCTTAGAGGTTTGTTGGGAGAACTCACCATGGATTATGGGGTGACTGTTGTCCATTGTGATAGCCAGAGTGCTATTCACTTGACTAAAGATCAGATGTATCATGAGAGGACGAAGCACATTGATGTTCGGTATCATTTCATCAAAGAAATAATTGTTCAAGGTAATATTCAAGTGTTGAAAATTGGTACTGAAGACATTCCAGCTGATATGTTGACTAAGCCTTTTTATGTTGGTAAGTTCGAGCATTGCTTGAACTAACTTGGTGTTTGTTATGTTTAAGTTCAGCCCTTTGGAGGGCTATTGGAGAAGATGAAGATATTAGTTGTTTGTTTGTTTGTTGGAGGAGAATTCAAGCCAAGGTGGAGATTTGTTAAGTTTTTCTCGAATTCGTGACCCATTTTGAAGATTGACCTGCTCTGACATCTTTTGGTGGCCACCTGAATGGGAAGTTTTCTGAGATCTGTGAGACCCACAATATGGTTCTACCGGGTCAACTGCGACCCAATGGGTCGACCCGTGACTTGGAGTTTATATAATGTATTGTTGTTTTATTGAAAAAGTCATTTTATTTTGGGGGTTTTCAAGCTAGGGTTTCAGGACAAGTTTTCTCACCGCTGCTTGGGTGTAATCTCTCTTCTATATAGTAAAACATCTTCCTCTTTGCCCAAGGACATAGCACACCACCCTGATGTGTGAACCTCATTAAATTTTTATGTCGTGCGGATCTATTGTCTCTTTATTTTTCATATTTCTTAGTGTTTGATCTAACACTCTGCTTACCTATCTTGGGGTATACCTCATAGGTGATAGTGGCTGCTAATTGTTAGATCTGATTTAAGGTTTCACATGAAGACCCTAATTGATTTCCATACAGACAACTAGAACACGATATCAAATTAAAGCATTAATAAATGGATCAGATCATAGAGAATCGAATTGTACATTTCACCTAGTATGCTGAAGATGATCGACGTCGGTCACTCCCAATTTTTCTCTCTTAGTTATGGATCTTTTACATTCCCCTTAGACCTCCTTGGATCTCTCACTTTAGTGGTAAAGTGGAAAAGATTGAATAATGGTTGCAGGGACCCAAAACGCAGCATTTATAATACTGTCTTACACCCAAAACCCTAAAGCACCATGGGTTAGGCCAGCATATCCCTAAACTTGAGAGTGGACCAAACCGGTTCATGCAACTTGATTCTCACCCATTTAGTCAACCCAAATAATTAATTAAGCCCATAAATCCAAAACTAATTAGTTGTGCACTTTCAATTGATCAAGAACCAATTAATGATCCAGAAATCCGAACTCAAGCATTGAAAGCGATTTACTTGATTTCATTGCAAGTCTTTTTTTTTTTTTATTCAACAAAGTCACAATAGTCTGGAGTTCTCCAATTGTCAGACTATATTTCATTCACATCTACTTCTATATTGGCAATGGGGTCAGGACAAGGATTCTGCAGACTGACTCAATGCCGATTCCAATCAAGCTAGGTCAAAATCGAGCAGACCAACCAATGTTCCGATTCCAAAAAGCTGGGCCAGGACTCAGGACCCACAAAGGGAGAGGGGAGAACAAAAAGAAATTATATTTGAGGTGGAAATTCTATTTGCAAGTAACATGGCTTTTATTGATTTCCCTCCAACTCATTTCTTCATTTAGCCTATACTCTCTCTCTCTCTCTCTCTCTCTCTCTCTCTCTCTCTCTCTCTCTCTCTCTCTCTCTCTCTCTCTCTCTCTCTCTCTCTCTCTCTCTCTCCCTCTCTCCCTCTCTCCCTCCAATGTCTTCTCATCCCCTCCTCTCTTGTTGGATTCCGGATTCTCCACAAATGGGAACTGAAAAATGAAAATTTAAATCCAAGTCGATCAAAGTGTCAAAACCCTATCACTCTCACTCTTAGTCTCTCAATGAGGTTTTTTTTTTCCTACTATACTTCTGCTTACATTTTTCTAAGGGAATTGTTCTTCCAGTTCTCATTTCATTGAATTCTCTAATCTGGAAAAGTTCATAATCCAACAGACATCCTTACTGAAACACATTCACTTTCAGTTCTATCATGAAGTTTCAATTCAAAACAGAGGTTGAACAGAAAAATAAAAAATCACTTCTAACAGGTACTCAACTCAGGAGTGAAAGATAATATAAAATTTTGAAAGGAGGTAATGCTTACTTGTAGGAGGAAATAAAAACCCTTCTTCTTAAACAAGATATTGGTAGAGCCTTATTCTGCCGAGCTGCTGAACACTAAACCAGTGGTACAAAACGGAAGATATGAAGAGAGACGGATACGTCTAGAAAGAGAGCAAGTGATGTGGAGAAAGAGAACCTAAGAAATTAAAAAAAAAAAAAAAAAAAAAAAAGACTAAGATTTAACAAAGAACTAAAGCAATCTTGTGCCAATGATCTAACCACAATTGAAATAATTCAAAAAACAGTAGCAACAAATGGGCCTTATTTGTAGTGAGAAAGAAAGAATTCCATATGGAACAGTAGCATGCAAGTTTTTGTCCATTTATAACCATGTATGTTTAGCTACTATTCCCATTGTATGTTTTTATGGATCTTACTGAGCTCCTACTTCTATTATTGTAAAGAAAAAAAATCTAATATTCTCTACTTAATTTTTAAATAGTAAAACCCCCTAATATTACTCTGATTACAGTTTTTGAATTCCAATAATTACCAATCCTTTCGTAGACAAAGAATAACATCAACTTAAAATAGATTCTTAGTTAAACTTGTATTCAAATTAAAATTCTGAAAAAAGATCCTCCCACAACTTGGCCATTGGTGGTGAATTGGCATTTCAAAACATAGCTTGGAAAAGCAAGATCTTGGTCTTGTTAGAACGCATTACCCATCAAGTATTTTTATTTTTTATTTTTTCCAATATACGCCAAAGTTTGCTGAAAATACAATATTAACTTTCAAAATAACCCTAAAGGGAAAAGTACCTAACCTTTGTAATGAATGATACTTCAGAAATTCCCTCTCAAATCCATGGATACAAAGTATACGACTACTTGTTAGCTGAATGAATTCTTGAAGGAAAAAAACCTTTATATTTGAAGCTGGAGATATGCTTCTGTTGTCACTGATGGTTTCTGAATAGTTAGGGTAAGGTTCATGTTATTTTGGATCAACAATCGATTTATCCTTTAAGTTCTTCTCCTGTTCTCTGCCCCAAATAGCTTAACTTATTAAATTTGCATTCTAGGAAAGACATCTCTTCTCTTTTGAATGAAAATCAGTTTGTAGGCTTTATTACAATAGAAACTTGGCTCTTACAGTTTTAGCATATCTCTCCAAATGTTTTGCTTGAATGATGAGACACAATCAAATCTTTTTTCGTATAACTTAGAGGGAAATTTTTTCTTATTAAGGATATTGTCTTAGTGCTTTAGCTCAAATTTGTAGAAGATTGGAAGAGAAGTCTTGTAAATCTAGGAAAAATGGTGCAAAGCTTAACCTATTGTAGGGGTGTCATTCTGAGCCCGCACAAGTAGGCTCGATGGAGCCCGACACGTTTATTAGATGGGAGTTCATGGTGCAAGTAGCTATCTTGTCAGGCGCCCGACTAAATCAACACGTTTATATGCTCGGCTTGAACCGACTCGTTGTAGCCCAACTTAGCCCGACCCCCTTTAATACTACATAAAATTCCTATTTACCACTACTAGTAAGAAATAAATTAAGCTTTCTTACCCTTTGCTTTATAATAGGATTTGATTTAATTAAGCTTTATTTTGTAAGTTGTAAATGTCATAATCTCTTTTTTTTCTTTGTAAGTACAACCATAATGTCATATCATTTCTCTTTTTTATTAAAGATTTGCCTCACATATTTTTGGACGTTCAACCCACTTAAGAAAAGAATTTTAGGGTAGGCACGTTTAAAACCCGTTTAGAGCCTGTTTAGTCCTGCTAAGGCCCGGTTAAGACCAGTTTAAAGAAGCCCGATTAAAGTCCGACACCGACCGGTTCAATTATAAACCATACCATGCCCCCCAAAGCTAGGCTCGTTTACTTAAACGGGCATTCACGGTGCAATGCTTCCAAGTGGTCAAGCCCGATTAAGCTCGATGGAGACCAGCCCGATTGACACCCCTAACCTATTGGCTATGTGGCCATTGGACCTCTGAAACACTTTCACTTTCATGTCTATCAGCAAGTTTTAATCCAAAAAAAAAAAAATCAAATTCACTTCTAACAGATAATAAACTCAGGAACGAATGATAATATAATTTTTTTGAAAGGAGGCAATGCTTACTTGTAGAAGGAAGTAACAGACCTTTGCTGACAGATCAGATTGTGGGTGTAAATTCTCACTTGCTTCAACATGCAAGGCTGAATAGTGGAATACCTTTTAAAAGGTATAATACAATATTTGTGATGAAAAGTGCAATCTATGCCTAATATGATTCAAATCATCCTTCTGATTATCATAGTTTGTAAACTTCTTTTTTTTTCCTAGTCCCTAGTGAGATCAATCTTCATTTATTCTTTTTATTTTCAACAATACTTCTTTACATGCTGACTTCATCAACTACTAGTAGTTGCAGTGAGTTCAATTGACAAGGCCTCTCTTACCACTACATGTTTTTTATTCAACAAATAAAGGTTCCAAGCTATGAAGCCAATATGCATGATTTTGGTCGATATTTAGTCTTGGCATTTCATATTTATCCACATTTACTTAGGTCGTGTATCATAAATTTTCTGTACATTGCTGAGGCTGCTATTACATGATGAAATATTACAATTTCACTTCTGACCCTACCATCTGGATTGGATTACTTCTACCCATCGGTTCTTCATCATCTTCTTCTTCTTCTTCTTCTTCTTCTTCATCTTCTTCTTCTTCTTCTTAAACATTTTCGGGTCGTGTTTCAGACGATCCTGTTGTTCCTGGCAGTGGAGAACATCTCCAAACAGCACCTCAGTTATTTTTCCATGGTATATTCACTTGAAAGTCCTTGTTTGCAACACTTCTCCTTCTTGCAAGCGAAATTGGTAGGTCTGGATAGAAGTAACTAATATATGATGGAGAGAGGAAAGAAACACATTGGCCCTTTCAACACAAACATCCTTCTGTACAAGAGAATCAACAGCTTTGGGAATAGAAACTGGAGGAAAATGTTCACAGGATTTGCCTAGATGGTGACTTCTACTATGGTAATCAAAGGATTCTGTGTATGTTCGTTCCCAGTTCACATTACTCTTAGGCAAGGATTAAAGTATCGGTATCGGTCGCCGTATCGATCGGCTAAAATTAAGATACGTATCGGAGAGTATCGTATCGTATCGGAGATACACTAAGATACGCTAAAGATACACACATAAATGGATAGGAAATATTTTTTTAAACACTTTTGAATAAAGAATTTGTTAAAAAAAGCTATTGATAACATGTATTATGCATAAACACTAAATTGAGGGTATCGTACTAAGAATTCAAGGTTTGTAGTTGTCCCATAAATGTAAAATCCTTGTTCCCGACCTTGATTTCCACTTTCGTTAGAGAGAAATATGGCTGACAGCAACTTTGGAACAAAAACCCTTCAAAAAATCGTGTTTTTCTAAAAAATTACCCATCTTGGCCATTATATGACCATAGTGCACTGTATCGGTACATACCGATACTCACCGATAGGTATCGATACTCACCGATAAGTACCGATATATATATATATATATCGATACTCACCGATACGTGCCAATATATACCGATATGTACCGATCGATACATATCGATACGTACCGATCGATACATATCGATATGTACCGATCGATACATACCGATACTCACCGATACGTACCAATACATACCGAAACGTACATTTTACCTCAATTTTATAATTTTCATAGTCGTGTCGAGGCATATCGTATCGTATTGATGTGTATTAGTGGTGTATTGATGCATATCGGTATGTATTGTAGGATATATATCGATACGAAAGGATTTTAAAAATTTCATGTATCGTATCGGTCGGCTAAATTTAAGATACGTATCGGAGGGTATCGTATCGGTATCAGAGATACTTAAAACCATGCTCTTAGGCAATGGATCAGGAGATTGAGAAAGCCTGTTTGAAATACTCACTCCAGTAAAGGATTTCTGAGGGCAATTCGATTCAAAAAGCATTCGATATGGCACTGTGGACCAAACGGATTGAGATTCCACAATGAAACTTTGGTGCAAAATTGCATGCCTAAGGACTGAACAGAGGAACCCAAGACTCTACGCCCCATTGGACTTATGGTAGCACTTGGCTTGAGGTTCATCTTAATGTTTACCCATGCTGCATATGCTTAAAATTAGTGTGAATCACAAGGCAAAGATATTTTGTAATTTCTTGATCCTTATTTCTTTGTTCGACGTCTAGAATCAGATGGGATGTATCCAAGTTTCGCTGTTTGAACTCAACCAAGCTATCACATAAATCCTTGAAGATACCAATGGATTGCTTCACTTGCACTTGTTCTGAACTTAAGGGAAGTTCGACAGAAATCATCGAATGCAACAAAGGGGAATTGATCTCATGTTAAAAGGAAAACTTGCCATTATTTTCCTAGTGGATGCCAATGACACTAATATTTGTGATTCTGATAGTGTCAAAAGGACTCCTTATCTAATACCTTTCTTCAGTAATTACTTCATGATGAAAGGAGATTCGTGAAGGTGAATACTTGATTCTATCTTCTGTTGTCACTGATGGTAGTTTTTGAACCCCTGGAACTTGAAAAAAAAATTTGTAGCGATAGGGACACCCATGCTGTGATCATTTTCCTACATAATTTTTAAAGTTATAGAAAGCATTACGCGCATTGGCATACCAAATCTATTTCTTATTCTACAAATTATTTATCTAGATGTTATTAAACAGTTTTCAGTTTTTTACTAAAAATGGTTTTTATTATTGATTTTTTTTAAATAGGTAAAAATCAGAAAGAAAAATTGATACCAAAGAGGGCCGGTGCGCTCTCTCTCTCTCTCTCTCTCTCTCTTTCTCTGTCTGTGTTGCGATGACGGTTGCGGCTTCAACCCCTTCGAGAGCTGAAACCCTCGCTCTCTTCCGTTCTCTGCTACGAATCGCTCGAGACTTCTCTGATTACAACATCAGAGAATACACCAAGCGCAGGACTATTGATGGGTTTCGTCAGAACCGCGACCTTAAGGATCCTTCGGCGATTTGTTCGTCGTTCTCAGATGGGAAATCTCAGCTAGAAGTAGCGAAAAGACAGGCCATCGTCTACTCATTATACGCTCCCAAAGTTAAAAGCGTCATGGAGTTGGAGAAGATATGACTTTCTACTGGTATATATTCCCACAAAAAGGCTT
This sequence comes from Macadamia integrifolia, assembly GCF_013358625.1. Taxonomy (NCBI): domain Eukaryota; kingdom Viridiplantae; phylum Streptophyta; class Magnoliopsida; order Proteales; family Proteaceae; genus Macadamia; species Macadamia integrifolia. The sequence goes on along the minus strand of NW_024868394.1, from coordinate 214,396 downwards.
TAAGAGGATTAGTGTACCCATTAATGAATAATGTTAAACAGAGAATTCTCAATGTTTATTTATTTTAGTTATTGTGTTCCTGAATATGAAGTGTAAGAGTTCTGGGTTCAGCGTGGATCATAATGTGTCTTTTGAATTTGACTATTTTTGTTTTTCCTGATTGGTTTTGACTCTTGTTGACGAGGTGTTGTCGGTTTTGATAGTTATTGGAACAATTTTGATGCATATTTTCTTGTTTATGTTTTCAATACAGCTCTTACGGTTTCAATTCCCACAAAAATAATGAGAAGATAGTGTGCCAATTAATGATTACGGTTTCAATTTTTATTTATTGAATTGGTGGTGTAGATTATAATGAGCCTTTTGAATTCGATTTTCATTAATGGGTTTTTTGTCTTGTTCATGAGTTTATAGCCATTTTTTATGGTTATTGCAACAATTTTGATGCCTAGTTGTTTGTTTATGTTGCCAATCGTAAACGTTGGAGCTCATGGGCTTTCAGTTTGAAGTGTTTATTATATGCTTTTCTTTGTTGTTGATTTTGATTTCTGCTTATATTTAGGTTCTGTATGTTTTACAGACATCATTAGGTCTGAGTGTTGCAAAGATGGAAACCCTTTTTTTATTTTCCCTTCAAGATTGTGAAGTTTCAGTGTGAAATTAATCCATCTGATTCGTGTTTATTTTGATTAGGTTTGTTTTCCTAACCCAAAAGGGTGTTAGATGTTGTGTATGGATATGGAAGATTTCTGACTCTTGGATTCTACTAAATGCCTGCAATGGGTTTTTGTTGCATCACTTAAGATTAAATCTTTGTTCCTTGTATTCTATCTAGTAGATGAAATGATGTTTGAGAGGTCCATTTGAGGTAAAACTCAATACCAGCAGCCAAGGAACTTGATGAATGACTGTAAGGGAATCAAACAATTCCCTGTAAACCAGACTGCATTCCCTATTTTATGGTGAAAATCTGACAAAGGCTAGCTGTGGGTTTAGGATAGGTTAGGGATTTGTGACTAGAGTTATAGGGTTTGGATTTTATGGGAAAATGTTACTTTGGTTGAAGCATGAATTAGAACTTCGGTACAACAGAAAAGATAATAATGCACTTATAGAAGCTGAAGAAGTGTAAATGGTTAGGTCTTCCAAGTATCACACTCAGATTCAAAAGCAATCATGCTTTCAAGTTTTGAAGACTCTCATGGTTACATGAGATGTGCAATGCTTTTGGGGATTTATGCATCATTTATTTATTTTTGGTCTCGAGTGTTGAGCATAGTTTGCCATTATCCTAAATTTTCAGTAGTTGAAACTGTTATGATGCAGTTAAGATTGTTCAATTGGGCTTAGGAAAACTTTATTTTGGCCCATGAATGGGGTTTTATGGGCTTTGAGTTTTTTTTTGATATAATGAGGCTCTTTAATAAGCCCTTATTTGGGGTCTTAATTCTGTAAAGGGGATTAAGTATATAAATAAGATTTTTTGCTCTCTATGTGCTCTTAAGTAATCACGTTAGTTTAGTTCAGAAAGTGACCTTGTCAGTTAAGACTTCTCCAATAGGCTAGTTGGTGGAGAGGAGTTTTCTTTCAGTTTGGGTCTTTTGTTTCTTTGTTAATTAGTTATTTGAGTCAGTTACGGACTTTTCTTTTTGGCCTATGCAGGGGAGGTTTCCTTATTAATATGGATTTATTTATTATTAAGTGGTTCAGTTAAGTTAGAATACCTGCCAAAGGCTGGCCGGTAGATGGAGGACTTCTAATGTGTCTGAACTTTGTTTGTTCTGTTTTATAAATATCTTAAAAGGCTATTTGCCTCACAATTATGATGGAATATAATTTGGAAATTGTTTTGAAGTTAAGATTGTTGTCTCCCTTCTCTCTCCTCTCTCTTCCCCTCTACGATTCTGGTTTATTTTCTCCTTTTCTCCTATGATGTCTCTTTCTCTCTCTTTTATACTTCTTCTTACCTTCTCCTCTCTCCTTATAACTCCTTTCCTACTCCTTCCACCCGATAGCTTGTTTTTTCCCCCCTATCTTTGCTGCTGCATTACTCTGCTGCTGTTGTTTTACAAACAGCTAGCACTTCAGATCAGCTCTAGTTCCTTAACTATACACTTTAAATCTGGGCCTAGCTAGCCTACCTAAATCCGGCCATTTATACCATGGATCCATATGAGACGATTGTTTTCCTTAACAACTTCAAGCGATGCAAGAGAGCTCGTGAAAGATTATTGAGAATCTTAATGAGTGTCGACAACTTGAACTACAAATTCAGCCACCGTCCACCTTCAATCCTTTGAAATCTGTTTTTTTTGACAAGCTTATATCACTTGTAGCACAGTGGGTTGAAGAGTAAAACGACGAGTCACCAATGATGGAGGATGAAGTGGCACCATTTGTCATTGAAGAGCAACCTGTGGAGGAGCATGAACTGGTTGATCTTTTGATTGTGCTTCCAAGTTGCATCTTCAACAGCAAACATCTTGCTGCTGATTTCATACCACTGGATCGTGGTCTGACAATTATCCCTAATTTCAAAACTTGAGGACAAGTTTTTTCTAATACCTGGGGAATTTGATGTAGTTAAGACGGTTCAATTGGTCTAGGAAGACTTTATTTTGTCCCAAGGATGTGTTTTATTGGATTTGGGATTTTTATTTTTGAGTTTATTGATGTAACGCATCTCTTACAAAGCCCATATTTGTGCGGGTCTCATGTGCTCTTAAGTAATCAAATTAGTTTAGTCTAGAAACTGTCCTTGCCAGTTAAGACTCCTTTAATTCCTCCCCAACTCCTCCCACCTGGTACCCCCCCCCTCTCTCTCTCTCTCTCTCTCTCTCTCTCTCTCTCTTCTGCTACTACAAGCACTAGAACTGCATTATTCTGTTAGTCTTCTCCAAACAGCAAACACTTCAGAACAACTCTTGCTCTTTAATTACATACTCTAAACATGGGCCTGTCAGCAGCCTTGTTAACCCTAAATTCTGAATTGGAATTTAAGTTTAAAGTCTGCATTAATTGGGCAGAATCTGATATATTGGTTTTATCATAAAACAGGGAATTACAAAAGAAAAACTAAGCAAATTGAAGCAATAAAGGGAAAACAGAATAAAATTGATTATGATATTTGATTTCAAAAAAAGATCCATAGATTAGATAGCAGGACGTAAAAACACAGGGTTTCAGATTTGTAGTTTTAGATTTATACAAATAGAGTTTAATTTGAATTTTTTCTGACCTGCTTTTGATTACCCAGATGCAGAGATAATCTATTGAGAACTTGCCGCTTGACGTCTGATTTAGATAGCTAGAATATAACACAGGATGCTGCGAAAAATAGATACAAAAGCGAAGAAGAAGAGAAAACAGAAAAATCAATGTTTAGAAAAATATGGATGAGAAAGGAAGGGGAAAACCTACTAGCAATAGTTGCTGCAGGAATGGGGAAGAAGGTTGTAGGATAAGGAGAAAAGAGAGAATAAAAAGTCGGGGGCCGGGGGGGTAGTTGGTGGGGGAATTAGAGCCTTCTAAATAATAAAGGAAATGGAATTTTAATCAAGATAGATTTCCCCACAAGAATACTCTTAAAAGAATTAAATGACTTTCTAACTTAACTTGCAGCCAGATAACTTCTCAACTAATAGGTAATGGGCCCTACTAATACTAACTATTGAATTAAAATACTAATTCCGTACATCCATTTAGAACCTCCCATATTTAGGCCTTTAATTTAGCTCATACAATTAAAACATAAGGAATTAGAAGTCCATACACAATAGATATTAAAATCAGACCAGTTTTTGGACCGAGCTTACATTATTCCCTCCTAGTTCACAAACTCGTCCTTGAGTCTTGTAAAAGGGTAGAAATAACAACACTTAGAGGGGTGCTTGCTGCTTTTGGTCTTCAACCTGAACACAATTTGTAATATGAAGCTTTGACCACCTGTCCTTGAAATGTGTGAGGAAGAATGTACTGATGACATGGAACAACTTTCGTTGCATCAGGATCTTTCACATGTTCATATTTTTCTCTGAGGGGCTGAACGTCCTCGATAGGCTCAGTAGAAACAGCAAGTTCTTCTCCTTGTTGGCCTCTTCCAACTCCTTCTGTGGTTGTATTTTTTATGTTTCTTTGATTGCTATCATGGTGCAATCATTTCAACAATAGTTTGTTGTAGATGAGAGGACTTTAACGTACATAAAATTGCTTCAGGATCGAGAACACTTTGTTGAGCTTCAATCCATGATTGACTGTCTACAATGGCATGTTTTGAAGAAGGAAACATGTGATATTGTGAAAAAAATTCATGACTTAGAAATTCATTTGGTAATTCTCCTTTTTTGTGAGCTTCTCCTCTTCCTTATGATGCTCTCGGCACTCTCTCCCTAGTTAGTTTGGACTCCCTATGTCCCTACCCTTGCTTACCTCTGAAGTTCTTAACCAAGTATTTCTTCATCCTTCTTTGGATTCCCCCTTGAAGACTAGCCCTTCTCCTCTTCATACACCCATTTACTTTCATAACCCTCCCACCCCTTTTGTCAAATAACCTCTGACACCCTCCCTTCCTTCCCAGTCTTCTTCCTTATTTGATCAACAACTCTTTCATCTCTATGCCTACGAAAAGGCCCTACAACCATTTATCCAGGTCCCATAATGTAAAATGGGAAATCATACCCCAAAAGTCTCCCACTTTAGTCTTTCCATGAAGTTTCACCCCCTATTTTTCGTGGACATATTAATCCATCATCCACAACCCCATCTAACCCCTCTCACCCCACCCCAACAAAGCTTAGTCAAAATCCTTTCTTTCTCATTCGGTTTCCAGTTATAGAAGTACCGAATCCAAATACTCCAGGATTCTACTCAGATCTCCAGGAATGGAAAACAACAAGGCTGAAAGTAACAAAGCCAAAATTGTGGTTATGAGCAAGGATAATGAAAGATGAAAGGAAAGACTGTGTCAGTACCAGTACACATGCAAGAGAGAGACATGGAAGCAAAGCTCAATGCCCAAGTGCTAATGCCTCTAAGAAAGACAAAAGCCAGAGACCAATATCCCACCCTCCTCCTAATGAAGTGTACAATGTACATCTTTGGATATGTCCTTGGATGTATTAACCTAGATTGGAAAGTGCTAGATGATTAATTTGTGGATATTTGGAGCCCTCTCAAGGCTAGAAAATTATGTGTTCATGATAGAGGACACATCTCTGTGGAATTTGTCTCCAAAGCTAACCGGAACAAAGTGCTTGAAGCTTCAACATGGTGGTTAAAAGCCAACATTCTCCACCTTTTCTCTGCCCCTACATCTATACCAAAATACTATGAAGAAAATGAATCTTTCTATGGGTTCAACTGCTGTCTTTCCTGAAGGAATACTTTGATGAAATCAGCATCAGGATAGCCGCCTCCTCCATTGGTGCTCTTATCTTGACACATTCTAACTGGGAAATCTATGACCTTACACCCTTCTCGGAAAGAGTCAAAGTCCGCTACCCAAAACGTCGACCAATCACTAGTGTTTCAGATGTGGCAGTCTCACCCATTGCCTGTTCGACTGTCCTGGGCATGAAGCAGCTTCTGCGAAGAAAGTTTCTATAGAGAATTAGAGTCATGACAAGAATTAAAGTATTGATATCGGTCACCATATTGGTTGGCTAAATTTAAGATACGTATCGGAGGATATTGTGTCATATCGGAGATACACTAAGATATTGCTAAAGATCAAGGATTAAAGTATTAGTATCAGTCACCGTATCAGTCGGCTAAATTTAAGATATGTTTCAGAGGGTATCGTATCGTATCAGAGATACTTTAAACCATGAGTCATGGAGATTTTCTGAGACAACCTTGATGCAAAGAATCATGATATCTTGCTAAACCTTTACCCGACTTACTCCCTCCTTAAAGAATACCGAGCCCTTCTCCCCATCACCTTTGAGGCCACCGAAAATCCATCCCTTAATTCCTAGTCAGAACCTGGGTTTCAAAAATCTATGGCAATAAGACCCCCTAATCCTTGCCCAAACCTTCCTGAAGAGGGAGAAATTCAAGTCTCCCCTCTCCATCTCGACCTAGGTCAAATCTTTTCCTGGAACAAGGAGGCTAGTGAGAACTCCCTACGTCCCTTTGAACTGCTGCCCTCCTTCTAACACAAGCTTACTCTCTAAATGCCTCTATTTTCAATCCTCTTGCATTGAACTCCACTATCTCATCCCACTTCCACCATCCTCCCTTGGAACGATGAACAGTGCCCCTTGGAGGAGTTAAATCCTTTTATGACATTAACACACATGTTAGAATACTTGAACACACATCAACAACGGTTTTCATATCCAAAATACAGTAAACATAATAGAATCTTTTGGATTCAACAAATATCATCGTCATAACTAATGACGATTTCACTAGTTATGGACAACATATCTACCATTGATTTTTATACTTGACATTCATAAGCGCCCTTTAACTACGAATAAAGAATAAGTCTTTCCATTAGGGAAAATGAGCCATAGTTTGGAAAGGTATTCATGGCCAGCTTAGGAATATGAAGAAGTCCTTTATATTCTGAATTTTATACTAGTTGCAGACAAGGAGTTGCAAGCGTCCCTGCAGTGTTTTCATTTCTACCCTTCTACAAAACTCAAGGACGAGATTTTTGTAGACGGGGTGGGAATTTTAGGCGTGGTCCAAAATTTGGTCCTATTTTTACATCTTTGGGGTTTGAACCTTTGATTCCTTGGGTTTTAATTGTAATGGGATGAATTATAAAGCCCAAAAGTGGGGGTCTAAAGGGGTATACGAAATTAGTATTTTAACCAAGTAATTAGTATTAGTACAAGGGCTCATTAGCTATTAGTTAGGAATTTATTTTATTAGATAGCTGTCAATCAGTTGTGGGGCTCAATTGTAGCTGCAAGTCAAGTTCGAGGGTATTTTAATTCTTTTAAGAGTCTTAGTTTATTATCTTATGGTGGTTACTGGTTAAGTTTATCTTGATTAGACTCTTTTTTTTTTAAATTTATTTAAAGTACTGTAATCTATCCCCCTTAATTATGGAACAGAATTTGATTGGTTTTTTAATTTTGAGATTGTCTCTCATCTCTTTCTTCTCTTTCCCCACGATTTCTTGTCTCTTTTCTCTCTCCCTTATCCCTGCAGCACCTCGCTAGGAACTTCTTCTCTTTTCTCTCCTCGCCCTCGCGTCGATCTCCTTCCATTCTCTCTTTTATTTTCTGTTTTTGCAACATTCTATTTGAAGTTCTCTCTGCATAGATCAGAACTGCCACAAGCATCGAAGGGTTTTTTAGGCACTAGTTATCATTACAGGTCAGTACATATTAAGATTAAATTCTGTTAGCAGAGATTTCAAACTTTTCATTCTGAGGTCTGTTCCCTCATCTATTAATCTGTTCTGTATTCATTATCATAACCGGTTTTATCTTCTTCTATTATTGATTCACCTTTGCTTGTGTATGTTCTTTAATTCCATGGTCTGTGTTAGAATCAGTGCATCAGATTCTGCTTTTAGACTGGCATGCCAGATTTATCTTCTCTGCTACAAAGCTTCATAGTAGTGTTTTTTTTTTCCCCCAAAATCTAGTTATGTTCTTCATATTCTGTCTAGCCTTTGCATAGCCATCACACTTATATCTTGGGTGTGGACCTGTCCTGTGGTTGGGATTGACATGCTCTTAACTGAGATTTGTGAAAAATTGATGCAGGCCTATAAACTTTAATTTCAACTCAGAAATGAAGGTCTAATAAGCTGATGACAGGTCCTGATTGTGAGATGTTTAATTAAGGAACTAGGGGCTGTCTAGATAGGCCGTGGTTTAGCTAGAAGCAAACATAGCAATAACAGATAAAAAAAAAAATTTGCAATAAGCATACAAATTAACAAAATATGATTTTGACTGAGAAAACAATTCTGGAATCAGAGAGATAGTTGACAACAAATGACAACTATCTATCTGATTCCAAAATTGGGGAGAGAGAACAATCTACAATCTCAACTTTAAAACAATTTTCAGATTTTATTCCATCGTAATCATGGGGCGACTAATAGCCTTTATGGATATTCATAAAACTAAAAGGACAAAGTTCAGACACCCTAAAAGTCTCCCATTGATCTTCAGCCTTTGGAAGGTATTCTAACCTAACTTAAACTACTTAAAAGTAAATAAGAAAAAACAACCCATACTGGTAATGAAACCTCCTCCCTTGCATAAGCGAAAAAGGGGAGGTGCCTAATTGACTCAAATAACTAATTAATAAAGACCTGACCTGGAAGGAACCTCCTCTTCATCGAGTAGCCTATTGGAGAAGTCTTAATTGATTAGGATACTTTCTAGACTCAAATAATTTGACAATTTAACAGCACATGGGACCCACACTATCTCATCCATATACTTAATTCCGTGTACAGAATTGACTCCAAATATGGGCGTAAAAAATATACTCATTACATCAATAAACCCAAAAATTAAAAGCCCATGGCCCATAAAACTCATCCATTGGCCAAACTAAAATCTTCCTAGGCGCAATTGAACAATCTTAACCACATCAAATTGGTAACTTCTGTTGCCTAAGTGGAGTCTGTTACAATCAGAATTTCTCCCTACAAGAACTAAATCAACCTCTGGAAAAATCCCTCAAATTTCACTCATTTTCATATTTGTCTTGACCAGGCCAATTTTTACAGATCCATTAATATCTTACTTACTAGATTTCTCTTGTGTAGGCCGATTTATTATGTTTGTTGGCACACAAAATGAACTGAACATGAAATTGAGATTTTAGGTGACCAATTTTGTTAAATGAGTTAAAAAAGTCTTCTACTCCTTTCTCTTTTTCATCTCTGAACCTCAGTCTTGGTTTATATTGTTTGTACTTCTTACATGTTTAGATAATTAATAGTATGGAACTGTACCTGACTGACTACCTACAGCCTGTATTAAATTCTATTCCTTGATGTGATGGTACATTTTTCTTCTAACATAATACATACAACATGTTTACATGGTTCAATTCGATATAGAAACTTAACAGAAGATGAAAAAATGAATCTCCTCTATTAACCAGCTTCGAGTCTTGCCCCATTTGGAATCTTTCTCCATTCCCAAGCTTCAAGCACCCCCTGAATGTGGCTTCTTGCTACATGCACAACTTTTGTACTGAAATAAAACTACAACAACACATCTCAGCCTTATCCCAACTTAATGGGGTCGGCTACATGGATCCGTATGAAATAAAAAAAAAAAGGTCTGGGATATCCCACTCACGAACAATCAGCAACCCGGATCTTAGCCCTCTAGGCAGCCCTGTTAGATACCATACTTGGGTGAAGATTTAACTTTTGCATGTCTCTTCTTACTAACTCCTTAATGGTCATTTTTGGTCTGTCTCTAGTCCTTTTCGCTCCATCCATCTGCATTTGGTCACTCCTTCGAACTAGTGCATCTAAAGGCCTCTTCTGAACATGCCATTCCCATCGTAACCGATATTCTCTGAGCTTATCCTGAATTGGAGCAATTCCCAAATCGGTTCTAACCTTGTCGTTTCTTACTCTATCTTTAAGCGTCTTGCTACACATCCATCTCAACATCCTCATCTCCGCCACACTCAGCTTATCTATGTTATACTCTTGACTACCCAACATTTTGCACCATCCATCATAGCGGGTCTTGTGACTGTCTTGTAGAACATTCCCTTAAGCTTTAGAGGAATACGTCGATCACATGACACTCCAGACGCCCCTTTCCATTTCATCCATTCTACTTTAATTCTGTGGGAAACATCGTCATCAATCTCACCTTCTTTGTTTAAGGTAGAGCCCAAATATCTGAAACAATCACTTTGCGAGATCTCTCTCCCCTCAATGTTCACTCCCTCGCTATCACTCCCTAATTGACTAAAGTTACATCTCATATATTTCGTCTTCGTTCTACTTATCTTAAGATCTCTTGATTCCAGAATAGATCTCCATAGGTCCAACCTATCATTAATCTCTGTCACTGTTTTACCGACTAGAACAATATTCTGTAAAAAGCATACCCCACGGGATCTCTCCTTGAATATTCCTGGTTAAATCATCTATGATAAGTGTAAACAAGTAGGGGCTCAATGCGGATCCTTGATGTAACACGCAAGTAATAGGGAACTCAACCCATTGGCCTCCCACAGATCTCACCCTAGTCACCACATCTCCATACATGCTTTTAATTATATCTACATATTTACTTGACAGCCCTTTCTTCTCTAAGACCTGCCATATTAAATCTCTAGGGACTGTGTTGTAGGCCTTTTCTAGGTCAATGAATACCATAAGGAGATCCCTTTTGTAGATTTTGTATTTTTCCATAAGCCTCCTAAGAAGGTAAATCGCTTCTGTAGTGGATCTCCCAGGCATGAAACCGAATTGTTTCTCGGAGATATCGGTTTCCCTTAGTATGCGAACTTCAATTACCTTCTCCCATACTTTCATAGTATGGCTCGTGAGTTTAAGCCTCTATGGTTGTTGTAGCTTTGTATATCTCCTTTATTCTTGTAAATTTGGACAATAATAATTCTCCTCCACTCACTAGGCATTTTTTTCATGTTCATGATCTTGTTAAACAACTTGGTTAACCAAACAACCCCACATACTCCCAAACTCTTCCACACTTCAATTGGGACGTCATCCGGGCCTGTTATCTTCCCTACTTTTATTTTCCGTAGGGCTTCTTTAACCTCGTACATACCTATGACTCCTGTTGTTGAGCAGGATACCCGAACCACTCCTATTAGGGCCATCTCCATTAAGTAGGTTACAAAAATACTCATCCCATCTCCTCTTTATGTCTCCATCCTTCACAAGCACTCTACCCCCTCTCATTCTTGATACATCGAACATGGTCAAGATCCCTGCTCTTTCTTTCCTGAATTTTAGCTATCCTATAGATAGTACGTTCCCCTTCCTTAGTATTTAAATTGTTCTGGAAATCATCGTATTTTCTCGCCCTAGCTTTCCCCACAACCTTTCTTGCTTCGTTTCTAATGGCCTTATATCTCTCCTTATCTTCAACTTCCCCAGTCCTTTGCAAAATCTTAAAATTTAGTCTTGATGGCTGCCTGGACCTCCACATCCCACCACCAAGTCTCTCTAGGCGCCAACTTAGTAACCCTAGACTCCCCTAGAACCTTTTTACCAACTTTCTTAATGCACTTTGTCATTTCATGCCACATTGTGTTGGCGTCCCCTTCACAATCCCACTTCCCATGCTTCACTACATTATCTGTAAAATACCTTACTGACTCACCTTTCAATTTCCACCACCTAATATTAGGGCAAACGTGGTTCCTTGGTTTCTTCTTCGATAAACATAAGCATATGTCCAAGATCAACAATCTATGTTGAGAGGTTAAATTCCTCCATGCACTTCAACATAACCGCTCCTATCCTTACCAATGTGTCCGTTCAGATCTCCTCCCATAATAATCTTTTCATCTGGTCTAAAGCTATACATCAATTCATCCATGTGTTCCCAAAATTGTAGCTTGTAGCTTGTAGCTCTCATCTAATCTGCTTGGAGAGCATATACGCTAATAATGTTGACCACCTCTTTATCTAACACCAGCTTTAGGGATAGGATCCTATCTCCTACTCTTTTAACATCCACCACATCGTTCTTCAGGTCTTTATCCACCACTATACCAACTCCACCTCTACCACTTTGCTCTCCCGAATACCAAAGTTTAAAGTCGTCCAACATCTTAGCCAGCTACCAGAAGTCCAACATCTTAGCCACCACTATACCAACTACGTCAAACCAAAAACACAACTTTCTCAATAGCTAAAGATCCTCCCAGCCAGCTACCAGAAGTCCCTTGAGCATGCCGTAATCTGATTTTCTTCAGTTTGGGACCACTCTTCTTAGCCTTTTCTTTTGGCTTCTCATAGATTCCTCTATATAAAAACTACTTAACATGGATTGAGCTAATACTGAAGTGGTATATAGTCCTGTGGCTACAAAAAAGACAATTGTTGTTTTTGAGATTACCCACCCTTCTGCTGAGTCTGACATTGGAATAAATTGCGGACTTCCCATTTGGTAGTGGTGGCTACTGGCTAATATTGCTGTTAATTTTTTTTCCTGGTTAGTGATTGTGGTTGTAACTGATTCTCTTAATAACTGTCGAGGTAACATTTTCCTAGGGGGTGAGTGGCTGCAGGTCCACAGACCCTATCTGCCAAATGGCAGATCAGGTGGAGCAGGGCCCATATATGACAACTGGGCAATACATGTGTGTCCACCTCCATTCAACTGTTCAGATCTGTCCAGCTGGTATGCCAAGCGGTAGAGAAATAAAGGTGTAGGAACTGCACTCGCCATCTATATTTCCAGACGTATATCCCTTTGCCTCATCATTTTTGTCAAAAATTTATTATGGAAATGAGTTGATTTCTTTTCCAGTTGTGCATGCATATTGATGTACCCAGGGATAATATATGCAATTTTGCTTGTTCTTTAACACCATGCATTCGAAGAATTCCTTTTAGTATATTACAAAAATCATTCCATTTATTATTTCATCAAAATCGATCTATCAAAAAAATTATTTCACAAAAATCTTGTCATCTTTTGATTGGTGTTTGAGAATTTTGTACAATGATTGGCTAATCAGGTGAATTCACCACTTTGGTTGGAAATGCTACAGGCTTTATTTTCATACCTATAGGATGCTAAAAAAGTGGTAAGCATGGTTGATGTGCCATATGCTGGTGAGCTTTAGAAAGGTCATGTTTTCTGCTGGAAAAATTGTTAACAGAACTTGGGAGGATTCTACCAACAGATTAATTGCTTGTGTGTGTATGTGTGTATTTATTTTCTTCTTTTCATGTTGGTGAATCTGTGTCTAGGTGGGCTGTGGTTCGTGGGGATAATGGTAGTGATTCTGATAAAGATTCTAGGGAATGTTATCATTTTTTCTTGGTGTTCTTGCTTTTTTTTTTT